>NW_023462397.1:0-335 GCF_013731165.1 Rhagoletis pomonella
TCTTTTTATTCCCAATTTCTCCGAGTAGACGCCTCCTCCTACCCTATCTTCTAGTTTGGAGCCGTCCGTGTAGAATCTTATGGCATCTCTAGACCCCGGAACTCCTTCGAGCCATGATTCCCTGCTAGGTAGCGTTACCCTATAACCTTTAGTGAAAGTGAGCCTTGGTACACAGTAGTCCTTTGTACTCGGTAGTTGTCGGTTTCTCAGAAT
Organism: Rhagoletis pomonella; assembly: GCF_013731165.1. NCBI lineage: Eukaryota > Metazoa > Arthropoda > Insecta > Diptera > Tephritidae > Rhagoletis > Rhagoletis pomonella. The sequence continues at coordinate 214 of NW_023462397.1, forward strand.
TGTAGTGTGACCACAGCGAGCCGCTTTCCAGCTTTTAAGCCCCTGTAGTCTTAGGGCTGCAAACGCAGCGTATTGTCATCCCATAATATCTATGGGTATGATGTTAAGGATCGTATTCATTG
>NW_023462397.1:435-1587 GCF_013731165.1 Rhagoletis pomonella
TCTTCTCCAGCACTGGCCACCATACCACTACCCCGTACAGAAGTATGGGCCTCACCACGACGGTGTATATCCAGTGCACTATCTTCGGGGTTAAACCCCATTTTTGGCCGATTGCTCTCCTGCAGCTGTATAGGGCAACCGTGGCCTTCCGCACCCGCTCTTCGGTGTTTTGAATCCAGCTTAATTTTTTATCTAGGACTATCCCCAGGTATTTAGCGCATTCGCTTAATTTTAGTGTGGTCTGTGCCAGCCTTGGTGTTATCAATGGGGCGATTTGGTACCTTCTTGTGAACAGTACAAGTTCTGTCTTGCTTGGGTTTACCCCTAACCCGTTATTTTTTGTCCAACTCTCAACTTCCTTCAGTTTTACCTGCATAATGTCACATAGAGTCTGTGGAAATTTCCCACTTACTGTTAGTGCAAGATCATCCGCATACGCAATAACCTTACAGCCACCCCCCTCCATGCCACACAGCAGTGAGTTTACCGCTGCGACCCATAATAGAGGGGATAGGACTCCCCCTTGCGGGGTGCCCCTCTCTACGAACCTGGTCAACGATACCCCCGCCTGCTCCGCCCGGACCACCCTGCATCTCAGCATTTGGTTTACGAGCGCAACTAAGCGCGAGTCGATGCCCAGGCCCGCCAGTGCTGCCGTTATCGCGCCCGGCATGATGTTGTTAAAGGCGCCCTCTATATCCAGGAAGGCTGCTAGCGTATATTCTTTGATGTTTAGTGATCTCTCTCTATACGACACTATTTCATGTAGCGCCGTTTCTGTAGATCTACCTTTCGTATAAGCATGTTGTGTGGTAGAGAGTCGGTCACCTACCGACTCTCTGATACGGACCTCCACCAGTCTCTCCATAACCTTCAGTTGAAATGACGACACGGTGATGGGCCTGAAATCCTTTGGGTTATTGTGAGACACCTTCCCTGCCTTGGGGATGAACACCACTCCTGATTCCCTCCACTTTCTAGGGATATGGTTAAGAGCTAATACTCCCCTAATTATAGCGTGTAGCCACGCTGAGCTAAGCTGAAGTGTTTGCTGCAGCTGTATGGGGGCAATGCCATCCGGACCTGCTGATTTATAGGGCTTAAATGTCCCAATAGACCAGATGACCTTTTCCCTAGTGAGGAAATCTCCAG
>NW_023462397.1:1687-3921 GCF_013731165.1 Rhagoletis pomonella
GGGAAATCTCCAGTGACCGAAAGATCTCCAGTTAGATGTGGCTGTACCGGCATGCTATCCGTGGCACCCGGGAAGTGTGTGCAAAGAAGCAGATCCAGTGATTCCTCCTCGGTCTCTGTCCAGGAGCCGTCAGGTCTTTGCAAGCATCCTGGGGCTTTCTGGGCAGTACCTGAGAGTATCTTTCTTAGCCTGCCTGCCTCTGAGATAGACTCCACCCCATTGCAGAAGTCTTTCCATGAGGTTCTTTTCGACCTTCTTAGGAGCTTCTTGTACTCCCGTAACGTTGTCTTGTAGGTCTCCCAATGTCCCTCACTACCAGACGCAGTAGCCTGATTGAAGGTTTTCCCTCAGTTCTTGCTTGAAATCCTGATTTCTTCATTCCACCAGGGTGGCTTTTTCCTACCCCGGTGCTGCTTTTTGGGGCAGGCAATGTCTATTGCCTTACTGCAGGCCCCCGTAAAATGGTCGACAAGATATTCCAGCTCCTCTAGGTTTGCTGGAGTAGCCGGCTCTCTATCTTGTGGCAAAAGCCTATCCAGCTCTTTCCGATACCTATGCCAGTTGGCATTTCGCAAGTTTCTAGTTAGAGGAGCCTTGGGCATTTCCCCTAATACCTCGAATTGGATATATCGGTGGTCGGAAAAGGAGTGCTCCTCAAGCACCTTCCACTTCCCGACCAGACATTCCGCATTCTCAGAGATGAGGGTAACGTCCAGAACTTTCCTTCGGGATTTTGTAATAAAAGTGGGATCATTCCCCCTATTCGCAATAACAAGCTTAGAACTAAGCCCCGTTGAGGCTCCACTTACCAGTCTGTAGCCCGGCGCTTTCAGCCCACAAATGTTTTGTCCCACCACCCAAGGTTCTTGGATTAGGACGATGTCGGCTGCCCCTTTAGCTATTAGATGGAGCAGCAGTGCAGCTGAAGCTGCTTTACAGTGGTGAAGGTTAATCTGCAATACCTTCACCATTTTGGCCGTTATCGCCCACGTCGCCTATTAGGGTGGAGTTGACCTCGTCTTCAGACATCTCGATCAACTCCTCCTCCGTATAAAGCCGAAGCATGCGTCCGAACCCCAGCGAAGACGTCGATGAGGCATAACCCCCGGTCAGGTCGTCCATCGGATCAACCTGCTCGGATTCCTCCTCCATCTCCACGTCGCTGTTGGCCTCCTCCGGCTCTACCTCCGCGATCAGGCTCTTCGCTGCGTTTACATCGTTGCTGTAGACTTTAATTTTGGCCATGTCACAGCCGTAACGTATCACCCCGCTCTTTTGCTCCAGCAACTCTATGGAGTCCTTATTAAGAAGCAAGACAACCTGCATCGTCGCGTTACCGCTTTCATTGATTTTTACCACCTTCCAATTTTCGGCAGGTAGCTCCGGGTTGTAGAGCCTTATGGTATGCAGGATCCTTTCCGGTTCCGCTGGCTTGCAAGGCAACCATGCTCTCGCTCTCGGTCGCACCGGTAGGTCCTTGAAGTCGACCGCCCTGAGCTTCGCACCAGGGTAGACTTCTCCAATGCCTGCGACTGTCTTCTTATATATATCCGCTGATCTAGCATCCTCGCATGCTATAACCCGGATGTTATTTTGGAACCAACCCGCTTCCTTGCAGGTTGGCGGAGGTCCCGGATTCTCCAACACGATGGTGATAGCAATGTCGGCCATCGTGGCCTTAACCTGCTGCCTCAGGGTTAGGCTGTCTTCATCGCTCTCGTCAATGACGCCAAGCAGGATCTGCTCCTTGGCTACTTCAGCAAAAGAAGGCCCCTGCGTTCTGACCCTCTTTGCATTGTTGGGCGTATTTCCCCCCGATCTATTGCGCTTACTGGAGGGCGCCTGCGGCTGTCTCTCCTCCGGCTTGCGGTAATCGGGCAGGACTGCGTTTGCCCAGTCGATTTCTGTGAGGATCTCCTTCACATGCTCTTCCTTCGCCTTGCTACACAGGTCAGGCCTAGTGGTGAACCTTTGCAGGATTCGTGCAGCCAGCTTCTTCTGTCGATAGCCCACTGCAGCTGGTTCTGGCCTCTGGTCAGGCCTCGTGAAGGCCGTGGGTGTCGCGCGAGGACCGCCCGGGGCCTGCGCCCCAGATTCAGCCTTATCCCCGGCTGAAATCTGCATGCCAGGTTGGCATCCACTGGTGCCAGGAGTTTCCCGGGGTGGACTCCTTTGAGCATCCCCACAGCCGCTTTCCTTCTTTTTTGCAAGAGCTTGGCCGGGTTTCACCATTG
>NW_023462397.1:4021-14321 GCF_013731165.1 Rhagoletis pomonella
GCCGCTTTCCTTCTTTTTTGCAAGAGCTTGGCCGGGTTTCACCATTGGCCTTGGTTTGCCGCCGTTTGTCACCGCACTACGGCTGGTGGAGGTACTCTGCATCGCTTGAGCCCCTTCTTTAGTGGGCCGAGACCCTTCCGACGCCTTAAGGGGGCCGGTCCCTTTATAATTTGTTTTTGTTGTTGTTGTTGCTGTTGTTTTTTGATTTTTATCCATAGTTGTTCCCACGGGCTGCGGAGAAAGGGTTCGTCCACCCGGGCAGAGGTCCGCGATGCCCAGGTAAGGCCTACTTACATCCTGGGTGTGGCCGCCTCCCAGAGGGCTCCGTTCGCGACTGGGCTATTTAGGGGCCCCCAACCTGCCCGATCCCCTGTACGGTGCGCGTGACGCCTTGATCCAGCCCCTTCAGACCTCCAAACCACGATCAAAAACCATTTCCATATGACCAAGCTATTAAGTAGTTTAGCACATAGCACTAATTCCTGATCTTAGCTGAGCACCATTCTGACATGGCACAGAATCCTCTGTAGTGCCCATTTCCAGTCGGCACCCTCGTGGAGGGTTCAGCCGGAGGATTTTTGCCGACCTTCTTGTAGGGCAACAAATACATCATTTGACATAATTTTCTTGACAATATTGTCCGTTGTAAACCCTAACTCATGACAATACTGTCACATGCAACACGTGCACTTTTTTCAGTAATCCATGCATACTTTTCCATGCATGCGTATATCTTCATTGCCTTGACAGCATTGTCCAATGTAAACGCGCCGTAAATGTTTGTTGGGAGTTGGTTTAAAAGTATCAGTGCCAAAATTAGTTGGTATCGAACGAAAAGTATCGAGTATGTACTTGTATTTACTGGTATCGTTTCATCCCTATTTTCCATTTCTAAATGTGTATTTTGCGAAGCCAAGGCATTAAATTAGCCTGGCTTTATATGTACTAGTTTATTAAACGTCGCGTACTTCTCTTTATACATTTAGTGTTTCTGCACACGTACGTAAAAGGATAATAATTCAATAGACTTTGGAATGCGTATAAACAACAAAGTACAATTCACATAAAGTAGGTGAGAAAATTATAATTAAAAAACGGACGAGCAAAATTGTCCCCACAAAGCCACTTGTAGATACATATATTTACATACTTCTTTATCGTAGAAGGTGCTGTAAATACCAATAATATATTTTTGTGACAAGTGAACATGGAGTGGACAAGAGAAAAAACACTCGCTCTTATAAATGAATACCGCCAACGGCGAGGCCTATGGGATATGACACACGATGATTATCGGAAGAAAGATGTTAAGCAAAATCTTTTAATGGAAGTTAGCAGCAGTCTAGGCGGAAACATACCTGTTGGGGAAATCGAAAAGAAATTCCATACCCTACGTACTCAATACCACCGTGAAATAAATCGAAATAAGCGTAAAGAACCTTACAATTCGAAATGGTTTGGCTTTAAGAACTTACAGTTTCTAAGCTCGCCCATGGCCCGTCGCTTGTCAAGAGGACGTGTTAAAAACGAAATCTCGGAAGAGAGCACTGTTACCACTAAATATATTATAAGGGATTTGACAACACAACAACATGAGAACAGCGGCAGTTCTGCGAACTCAAGCAACAATTTAAATGAAGAGTTTTTAACATTGCATCAGAAACCAACTATAACAATAGAAGCTATGGAGAACAACACAAGCCGTCGAAACGCGAGTCGTACAAGGGCGTTAGAAAAATTAATTGAAGAAACTACCAAAGATGTTGAGGATATTGATGACAAACCAAAAATCTCTGTTTCCTTGAGTCACCACGGTTTTACTGCTGAAATGCACCCACAGGAAGAAACAAATAATCATGGAAATCATTCAGAAAGTCACACAATAGAGGACGATGACGATCACATAGAATCACTCCAAATACAAGCAGAAGAAGAAGGTATTGTATACTCTACGTCGAGCGGTGCTAACGGGTGCGATGGCGGGCCAACAAATCAACAGACAATACATCAAGGACCATTACCTACCCGTATAATAAAAATACATCGCCGTGACACATGTACCGAGCCTGAATTTTTTGAAGAGGATGCTGTGGCAACACTAGACAACAAGCGCGTTTTCTACGAAAGCACTGGGCAGCAACATTGTGCAACTATAGTTACGTCGACGCCAACTGTAGTATCGAATACAACAAATGCATTGATGAATCCCAAAATCAAAATTCACCAGCAAAAAAGGCAACCTCAATTGCCAGGGCGAAATTTAGATGAGAATGTGTGTAGAAAAACTGGGACAATGCGCGACGAATTTACAACGTATGGAGAGTACGTGTCTAATGAAATGCGTAATATAACGAACCGAGAAGTGTTATTGGGTCTCAAGCATAAAATAAATACTGCTCTTTTTGAAGCACAAATGGCTGAACTACAGAAGTGAAAGCAACCCGATTGACATAGTAATGTTGGTTTATGTAGTGACAAACGAGTTCTAAAACTATTTAAAATAAACCAAAAGCTTTAGCAAGTTATTTTTATATTTAAGAAACGTTTGCCCACTTCCATTTTAAAATCCCAACAAGAACAGCTAGAATTTAAGATGCTCGTGAGTGTATAGCTTTTTATCGTAGCTCCTTATGCTCCATATGGACACATATTGACAAAAGGTAAAGCAAAACTAATTTTCCCAATTTGTTTTTGTTACGCACGCAAATTTATAAGAAAGTTTTATTTAGCTACCACAGTGAGGGAATTCACTCATAAAACTCCGAAGCCAGAAATTTGGCTGTATATTCATCACACAAATCTCGCAAAAAACTAAATTTTTATCTGAAGACGTACATACATATATACCTTTTTTAAGTTGAAGAAATCGTTCATTTCATATACATTAGGGCGGGTCGATTTTTTCCAATAAAATCGCATATGCGGAAAATGCTCAACGTATTATTCTGAACAACTTTGTTTAAGAAACTATTGGTCTAAAACCAATTTAGAGCCAGCGAATTTTAAGGGGAAGTTTCATATCAGGTAATACAAAATATTGTGGGAAAAACTTATACAAATTTATGAGTGTAAGGGTACAAAAAGCACTTCATTTTTTAATACTTAAATAAGAACGTTTTTAAGTCCTACAATTCCAAGCGGGGTATTTTTTTTTTTACTAAAAATCAGTCACAGCCATAACACTTCCACGTACGTGAACGTAATGTTCAGTTCCTTGTACGTGGCATGGAACTAGTGGGTCCGGAAGTGATAGGTCTTCAAATTCTAAATATTCCTTCAAATGGTTGTGCGGAATGTAGTAATTGTCGGTTCTGTTAAAATATTGTCATCATCCAAATCTATCATACCGAAATAATTGGAGCAGTCAAAATTAATTTCACATTTCTTGTACTCTTTAAGTTCTTCTATTGCCTTTCATCGTAAAGAATTGATAGCATGACATTTGCTGCATGAGCAAAGTATGTGTTAGAAGCAGACTGCCGTATATAATGGAATGTTAGTATTTAGTGTTAAAGTACATGGGAACATAAACTCTTACAAGGTATTCTTCTAGAGTTTTTAAGTTACAAGGTGGTGAACTTGTTGAAACGTATAATCGTAAAATTCGGCCGGCCTTGGTTAGCCAACGGGAGTGCGCTACAGGTCCAGGTTTTATGTTAGCTATTTTATTTTATTTTGTCGGAACCAGGCAGGGCGTAATTTAAGTCCGATTTCAATCATTTTCAACGGTTTGCTTTTATGTGGCAAGCACAATAATAATACCGAGTTTGGTACACATTGATCGAACGGTTACCCAGATTCACATATGTGGTCATAAGTGGGCGGTGCCATGCCCATTTTCCAAAATTTTATAATAAACGTATTTTTTGCTAAATAATTATTGCAAACATCAATTTTGAATAAAGTAGCTACAGTATTTACTGATTTCTCGAAGATTTCGTATTTCTCTAAATATCCGTTATATGGGATGTGGGCGTGGTTATGGTCCGATTTTAAAAATTTTCGGTCGTTTGGTATGTTGTACCAAGGTCAACAACTGTGCCAATTTTGGGAGAAATTGGGGGAGCGGTTCGAAAGATATACACATGTAATCATAAGTGGGCGTGGCTATGCCCATTTTCCAAAAAATGTATAATATTCTTATTTTTGTCGTATAAAAATCATTTTAAATATTAATTTTGAGTTAATAAGCTTCATTAGTTACTAAAATATCGCAGTTTTCGTATTTCTGAAAACTACCCTTATATCGGAGGAGGGCGTGGTTATTGCTCGATTTTTTTTCAATACCATCAGTCCTACGCTAAAAAGAAGTAAACATACCAAATTTCGTTACAATATTTAAAATTCTAATCGAGTTATCGTGTGCACAGAAGGACAGATGGACGGACGGACAGACAGTCACCGCCACCAACTAAATTTCTACTAAATTATCGAAAAAGTTGTAGTCAGTATCTCGGAAACTAAAGGAGATATCTAAAAACTGATAACAGCAGTCGAAAGACCTTATTTCAAAATATATAACTGCATCTAGAACTAAAAATAGTCAAAATGGCGCTTACGACAATCTTTTACCCAGGCGACGAAATGTTGATCAATATTTTAAACTTTTTAATCAAATTTTTAGAATTTGTTTGAGCATGCAGCTTTGTAGCCCATTAAATTTTAGTATAACAAAGTGCAAGTTCTAAGTAGTTTAGACTTTCCTTTGAGTTTTAGCAATTTTTTGTTCACGCATTTTCTTCCATACAAAATATGTTCGAAATTTTTTTGTATGAAGAAAAAGAGCAAAACCTTCCACAAACACAAATTCCCAAAAATCAACAGTAGATAAGTTCGCGCATTTTCTTCCATGCAAAATATGTTAGAATTTTTTTTGTATGGAGAAAAAGACCAAAATCTTCCACAAAAACAAATTTCCAAAAATACAAAAACAAATTTCCAAAAACAATAGATAAGTCCTAGCTACTTTAAATTTGCAATAAAAATGAATGGGTTACAAAACTGCCTATTCAAAATTTTTCTAGGAAAACTAATTAAAAAGCTCAAAATTTTGGTGAAACTTCTTCGAATTTTGCTAATTTTTGTACAAAGTTTCATTAACATGGTTTTTGTTATATAACGAATCAGTACAAAACAAAATTACAACAAACATTCTTGGAAAAAGGCGAATCTATACAAGGTGGTGTTACCGGATCCGCCATTCCCACGCCAGCCGGTTCTACGTACCGGAATGACTCGGGTTTTACCCGACCAAGGGCTGTTGCTTCGGTGATCTAACCCCGTTTAGGTCGGCGAAGTATCTCAGAAGTTGTTCGTCCATAGGGCTACATTTGCTACGTATTATTCTGCTCAGGGCAGGTATCGAGTCAAACCCAGGGCCAGAAACTTACACCTGCTGTGTATGCCAGAGACGACTACACCACAACTCAACCTCAGCCTGCGACGAGTGGAGTCACCTCAGAGTCTGCTCACTCCTAAGGACTCATAGACAGTGGACCACATGATTTGTGGGCCCCCTGCTCCTCAAACCGAGCAGCCTTCACTGCTAACCCCAGTCCACCTGAGCAGCTCAACACAAACACCACAGCACCATAACATAACAACACAATAGACCACACCACAACCACGACAAACCACACAACAGACACAACCACACCACCATCCACACGCCGCCGCCAAAACTCTTGGAGGAACTTCCTATAATCTGCACGGTATGTCAGACCAGGATATTCCGTAACGTGGCATCAGTCAAGTGCAACACCAGCCATGGCTGGTGCTACTTTAGGGCTTGTTCAGGTCTGCGCACCACGCGAGATTGGACGAGGAACTTCGAGGGCCCGTGTTGCGCTGCTCGGTCTCAACGACGCCACCCACTACCACCACAGGGCGGCATCCTCGACAGCAGCGCACACAGCCATTGGCGGCAAGGCAACACACTTTCCTCACACCCCGCATAACAACACGTCTACCGAACCACATGAAGCTCCTTCAATTTAAATGTAACGGACTTCAGAGCAAGATCGAGGAGATAACCGTCTTCATGGGAAGGCATGGTATATTGATAGCTGCGGTCCAAGAGATGAAGTTGCAAAGCAATTCAACATTGTTGAATTGTGCCGTATATAACGTGCACCGTCGAGATCTCAAGTTTGATAGAGGTGGTGGCTTAGCGTTCATCACGCAGCACACCGTGTAGTATCGTCTTATTGAAGCAGACATCGACCGCAGGGATACCACCCTAGAATGTCAGGGCATTGCTATCCGGCCAGGCGATGTTGAGCTAGAAATATTTAACGTTTATATACCCCCATGTCACTAGCTGCCCGGCAGGATATCACCCTGATATAGGTGCGCTCCTCAGAGGTGAAAACCGTATGGTAGTTGGTGACTTTAATGCACACCACGACCTTTGGCATTCATGCCTGTCAAACGATCGTAGAGGAATAGACTTGGCTGAGCAGATAGACGATTCGACATGCTGTACAATGAACGACGACGCACCCACCAGGATTATGGACAGCTGCTGCAGCTCGCTGGTCTGATAAACAGCGTATCATGGCGGCCTATGCCACGACAGTCGGGTCTACGTAACCGGAACGACCCAGATTTATATCTGACCAAGGACTGTCACTCCAGCAACACTCCCCAAAATGTCTTTGGGGAATTTGTATGCTGCTACAACAACAACAACAGCTGCTGCAGCTCGCTGGTCTGATAAACAGCGTATCATGGCGGCCTATGCTGACTTTGGCATCAGACCATCTGCCCATTGTCATCTCGATCGATATACCAACTGACTTTGCTTTCGCGGAACACCGGACCTATATCAACTTTTTTAAAGTTTATTGGAAAGGCTTGTAACTTCGCCTCTGGTGTGAGTTAGCTATGGTCAACCGTGAGGTCACTGTCCAATCCGACGAAGCAGGACGACAGGGTCGAAATTTTTTTCGGCGAACATGCATCGTCGGTCCCGCAGCAATGCGCGAGCTATTTTAGCCGGCAATTCATACTGCATCCTCCGGTGGACAAAGCCATGCGTCGAGTGACCAGAAGGCTGCACAAACTGCCAACAAACTGTGCCCCTCTTGCTTTCACTAGCGGTGAAGTTCAGGTACCCATCGGGAAGGCGAAAACCTCCAAAGCCATGGGGCCCAACGCTGACGCCGGTTCCTCTGCTGCCCAGACAACCGAGTCGACCTCGGGCTTACCGGCGGAGCAGCCACTCCTCGCAGAGACACCAGCTCCTGCAAACACGACTGGGCCTACCGTCACCATTACCTCAGAGAAATACGTGCCCTAAGCGGAACGAGAGCGAACTACAGCTCTCCGACCTTGACGAGCCCTATCTATGAATACGCGACACTTGGCAGTAGCCCAAGCTCACGATAGTGTCGACGGGGCGCTTGAAAAACGTTATGTGCAGGCAACTATCCGCAGGTGAATAGTCAGGTTTCTCAATACAAGGATATCGGAAACCGACATCGGGGACGGCGTGGTACAGCTACAAACTACCAGAGGTTGCCCACAGGGAGGAGTTTTATCCCCGCTTCTGTGGAGCTTAGTTGAAGACGAATTTCTACGGACTTTCACTGACAATGGTATCCGCTGTCAAGGGTAGGCGGATGTCATTGTGATTATTGCCAGAGGGAAGTTCGTGAGCACTATGTGATATAGTTCAAAGGGGACTTAACATAGCAAGAGGCTGGTGCTTGAGTATGGGCCGTCGCCTCCGAAGTGTTGGGGCTGTAGTCCCAAGATCCTGAGATGGATGTATACCATGATAGTTAGACCAATAGTTACTTATGGGGCAGTAGCGTGGGTCTCGAGAACCTTCGTTGCAACTCACTAAGCTTAAACGTCTGGCGAGTGTATGGATCACGGAGCAATGCGCACAGGCCCGACGGCGGCGCTGGAGGTGATTCTCGAGCTCAAGCCGCTGCACCTTACCATAGAATAGGTAGCAAAGCAAACTCTATTAAACTTCGCAAGAGAAGGCCTTGGTAGAGGTAAAATCCTACCATCGAGGAACAGAGACAAGCTAGGCTTCCAAATTCCATTAGCTCTGCTCCCCACAGACGACAGGCCCAAACTAGTTAACTTTGACAGGAAATTCAAAATAGTGCTTTGCACCAAGTTGACTTGGAGCACCTCTCTTATGAAGAGGCAGATAAAAGCGAGCTCAATGCAATGGCATACAGACGGCTCTAAAACTCCCGACGGTATTGGGGCAGGCGTCCACGGACCAAGGCTAAAGCTTTCGGTACTCATGGGCGTATACCCAAGTATCTTTCAAGCGGAAGTCTATGCCATTAGTCTGTGTGCAGAGATTAAACTGCGTAGGAACTATCGTAATGAAAGTATTTTCATCATGAGCGAGTGTATTGACAAGCTCAACGCCCTGGCTAGTAGTATATGGCCGCTGTGGTGTAGTGGTAAGCAGTGCGCGCTTTCACTCATCAGCGCCTGGGTTCAAGCCCTGGTAAAAGCATCATCGCAAAAAAAAAATATAGAAAAAGTTTTTTTCTTAACAGCGGTCGTCCCTTGGCAGGCAATGGCAAACCTCCGCCATGAAAAACAGCTTCTCATAAAAAACAATCGCCGTTCGGAGTCGGCGTAAAACGCGCACGACACAAGTCGGAGGAGGAGTTCGGCCAAACGCTAACATATGTGTAAGCGCCAATCTATTATATTAGCTCTGATCCAATACTTTTCGTGAAAAATCCTGTAAAACTGTCAAACAGCAAAATTACTCTCTGAAGTGAGAGTAAAAGTAAGTAACAATAAAAAGTACGGGAACAAAAAAAACATTTTTCCTGTAAAAACGTCAACCAGTGATTGCTTGACACTTTTCATGATTTTACCAGAAGAAAAAGTTCGGGTAAAATCTTGCAACTTCATTCTCTACACAACTCTCCAAAAGTCGCTCTCATTTACAGGATTTTGAGGTACGGTAACATTTTTCCTGCAACTTCCTGCAAGTTCGTGTAAAATCCTGGAAGTTCATGGAGTACTGGATCAGAGCTATTATATTATTCTAAACGTAGTATAAGTTTCGCACGAAAAAATGTTCGGTATAAATGCAGAATACGTACATTTTTCTGATTAAAAAAATGTATATTGGAATCGATAGGGGTCTTAGTCCTCATTATAAAGGTTTTTTTTTTGAGGTGGAAATAATAGTTTCTGGTGTTATTGAAGGTCGAAAAATTTGAATTTGTTTTAATTGGAATAACTAAAAAACTACTGTATTAATTTAAAATATTTTGATGTCGTTTGAAAGTTATTAAAAATATCTTTTTTTTTTTGGTATACATATGTTTTACCTTTTGTGTAAGGCTTATGAGAAAAATGAGTTTTTATAAAAAAAAAAACATGACAAAATTAATAACAAAATGATTTTTATTGTTAAATAACGTTACTGACAACATAAAAAATTAGCTAATTACATAAAAGAGAATAAGGTTTCATGAGATTTATATATTTGCATTAAAACATTTACATTTTACTTATTTTAAGTGATTAAAAGTGTATTACTATTGTATATATTTACCTCGTAATGTATACTGTGTAAGATGCACTCTGCAAATGGTGTTCAGCCACACTTCTTCGGCAACACAGAAAGGAAAATTCTACTTCCTGAGGATTATAATCCCTAAGTGTGTGGCCGAAGGTCGCCTACACAGAAAGGTGTTCTCTGCAAAAGGTGTTCATCCCCTCTTGTTCGGCAACACAGAAAGCAGAATTCTACTTCGAGAGGGTTATAATCCCTAAGTGTAGCCGAAGACCGCCTACGCAGAAAGGTGTTTTCTGCAAAAGGTGTTCAGCCCCTCTTCTTTGGCAACACAGAAAGGAGAATTCTACTTCGTGAGGGTTATAAGCCTAATTTTATCAATAAAGAATAATATGATTATACGTCAAAACAGAGGTACTTTTATTACCTTTCTAACGACATAAAAATCTTTGAAATATCATATCAGATATTTAAGTTGAAAAAGTCAATTTTTTTACTTTTTGACCTTAAATAAAACTTACATTTTTTGTTTCCACCAACACAAAAATGTGTTGTTGTAATCTGTATAAATTCCGTTATAGAGGCCACTATTTTTATTTTTTGAGAAATGTACGTGTACTGCACTTGTTCCAAATGAAACTGATTGAGCCTTATCATGAGTTTAATTTTCCCCGAACCGGTTCACTTTTCACTTTTGGTGTCCATGGTTTTATAAAGCTGATGCCAGATAAAACTTTGTAGTTTTGCGTGACATTTATAAATTTGCCAGCAAAGCGCCAGACGCAAAAG
>NW_023462397.1:14421-19257 GCF_013731165.1 Rhagoletis pomonella
TTCTTTTCTACTTTTTACTCTTATTTTATCTTTCAGCTTCGCTAAAAGCACTTCTACCAACGCTTGGCTTACCAAATTTACGCCAATTGATAAAATTTTGCGATTTAAATTCATTTTAAATAATGTAAATAACTATTCGTGTTGAATTGAAAATCGCCTCGTCTGAATAGGGATAGCAACTTTTTCACTTTCAACTTCTCATTCAACTTCGTATTCAACTTTTGTTGCCTGTAAAATCGCCTCGTGCGAATGCCCTATTATCATGAGTTTAATTTTCCCCGAACCGGTTCACTTTTCACTTTTGGTGTCCATGGTTTTATAAGCTTTGCCCTTCTGATACAAGTACTTTTTTTTCGATACCTACTTGGATCGCAGTAAAAAGTATGGAGCACAAAAATATTTGGCAAATTGAGAAAAGTATCGAGTATGTACTTGGACTTACTCGTATCGATACATCTCTACTGGGAGATAACCCACCAAACAATTTGTGTTGCCGGCAATAAGAAAAGGTGTCGCCCTCGGAAATATTGCCGGTAATATTGCCATCGAATCGATTTCCTATTACCGGTCGCTCTAAAACGTCCGCCGAAGGCAACTCGCCTGGGTGAGTCGTTTTCTTATTACCTGAATGAGTCCTTTTCTTATCGCTTCAGGCGATATTTGGAATAATTTTATTCTCTTTAAACTTCATTTATTTTTTAGTATACCAAATTGCAACTGACAGGTCTATTCTGCGCTGGTTATAAAAAGTTTGTAACCGGTAAATAAAGTTCCTGTCAATTTTTAAACCCTTTTCGCATTCTGTGTACTCTTGTAACCGGTAAATTTTGTTACCATCTCATAAGCTGGTAACAAAGTATTGCCCCGTGAAATATGCAATGCCAAAATTTGCACAATTCTTCATAGCTGAATCGCTGAATATTTTAACTGCATTACCAACCTTCCTAGAATCGCGGTGACAAGAACTGGTAACATTTTTTGGTAATAAAATTTCCCGGTTACAAAATCTTCGGTAACGCGCAGAATAGACCTGTTACAATCGGAATTAATTCATTTTCTCGCTGTGAGACTTCCTATTTTTTCAATCTTGTCCTTGGGCATAATTTAGATGCTTTTGGCCAATACTATTGACGCCATATTCATTAGTTTCGGAATTTTTGAGAACTTTTTTTATTCAAAATTGACATGAACGAAGTGATGTTGCCGATTTGTCACCACAGCAATAATCGGTGAGTCGCCAATTTGTTGCCATTGACGATTGTTGCCTATTTCACATGTTTTGCATGGTGGGAAGGACGCAACTATTATGTTTGGATGTTGGATGGCAGAGCCATCTGTCATTGAAATTGTATTAAATTTTCATCTAAATGGCAATTCCATTTTTGCTAGTGAATACAAAGATTTGTGTCGGACGTGGGTCCTACTTTCCTTTGGAATAAAAGTTTTAAAATGTTGGACAAAAATTGAATTGTTTGCGTGCGTGACTACGTGCGTTGAGTGTTTTATTTTGGTGCGCTAGTTTTTTGGTGGGTAATCTGGCTTTGGGACAGGCTCAGCGTAAGCGATGGCACAGCTCCCACCGCGGAAGAACCCCACACCAACTAGAATATCAAAGCAACACCTAACACCGTTGCAGACGTTGTTACAAATGGGATTCACTAAGCATCGGGCGTAAGTGAAAGTGTTAAAGCGGCACAATTGGAATTAGTACATTTACTAAAAATGGAAATTTATTATTATTCCAGTATTAGTATGTACCACTTCATTTCGATGATAGCTTAATCCAATTAACATTGTTATTGATTTCGTACCAAAATTAAAGAGCGATATCTGATAGCTCTAGAGGCTCTAATCATTTATGTATAGAATGCTCTTGCGATCTTACTCTACATATCGTCGTTTTAAGTACAAAACCGCGTAACGTCATTCTGCAAAACTGCGTAACTTACATTTGCTGCCAAAAATTGGATTTGCTCAAACAAACTCTTGGCTCAATCCTTATCCATTCGTCCTGATATACACTGCCGGAACAAAGTATTGGCACAGCAAATTTTCCACAATATATGCAACAATTTTTATTCTAATATTTTCCGCCAATTTTGTATAAGAATATGGTTCATTCAAGAATAAAAAATATAAAAATATAATTCTTAAACTTTGTGCAAAACCCGCGAAAATTCAGCAAATTTTCATCAAAATTTGTGACTTTTTGATGAGATTTTTTAGAATTTTTTCGAGTATGCAGTTTTGCAGCCCGTTAAATTCTAGTAAAAAAATGCAAGTTCGGAGTTAGTCAAAAATCGCGTTGATTTCTGAGAATTTTTTTTGTTGAAGGTGTTTTGCATTTTTTTCATATAAAGTATTTTCGAAAAAAAATTTTGTATGGAAAAGACTGCGGGGAAAAAAATTGCCAAAAATCAATGGTCCTTCCTAGCTACTTAAAGCTTGCACTTTATTATAATAAAATTGATTAAGCTACAAATCTGCGTACAAAAAAAAATTCAAAAAAATCTGATTATAAAGTTGAAAATTTTCATGAAAATTTGCTGAATTTTCGCGAATTTTGCAAGGAGTTTAGGAATTATATTTTTATGTTTTTTGTTGTAGAATGAGCCATATTTTTATACGAAATTAGCGGAAAAATATTAGAATGAAAATTGTTGCATATATTGTGAAAAATTTGCTGTACCAATACTTTGTTCCAGCAGTGTATATTAGGCAGAAATGCGATTGCTTTGTAAAAAAGAGAACCTTTTGGAAATATGAGTGTTTTTACTCTCTTAAAAATAATTTATGTAACCTCGCATACGCGGTTTTGCATTCTTTCGATACGCGGTTTTGCATTTTGTTGATACGCGGTTTTGTACTTTAAACGACGATATGATACATCAATGAAAGTTAATTTGCGTGTAAGCGCATAAACAACTCATGCCGGTATGGGCATAATCAGGAAAATTAATAGCTGAATGAAAAAAATAAGTTTTAATTCATAATTTAAACAATTTCGAATGACAAATAAATTTTATTTTTCATTGAAGTACTTTCAAATGATGAATAAATTTTCGTTCATCATCGAGAAACTTTTTTTTTGGGTTTTGGGTAGGTTGGTCGGTTTATATAAAACCACCGCCAGGTTGTTCTGCTTTCTAAGTATATATCTTAGTATGTTGTCTTCTAAATGTTGTATACAATTAGAAGTAAAATGTGTATTTTTTATTCTATGCGAATTTGCAATATATTTGGTGTTTTAATGGAAATACTAAACAATACATAAAAATATGCATTTTTGATTTAAGTCATTCGTCATTTCCGGGAACAAATCTAGAATACCGACCGTTCAGCTATGCAAAAACGAAAAATGGAGATCAATAGAACTTTTTATGCTCATTTCAACCATGCCAAAATTATTTGGCGCAAGTAAAAAAATCAAGACGTTCTGAATGTTAAAGTTCAGTTTTTAAATTTTTTAAAGGTAGTAGTGCACTTTGGCCAAAATTTGGTCAAAATGGACGGAAAAAGTTCGAGCGTGGTATCAATCGACGCGTCTTAACGCCAATAATAACAATCCGAGACCGGAAATTAACATTTTTAATTAATTAAAGAGTTATTTGCAAAAAACACTTGCACTTTCCGCACTATGCTTTGATGAATTTCACGCAAATGAATCGAATAAATGAACTTAATTTAACACGTATTTTTAGTTTTTATACATTTGTGATGTTTTGAGTGTACACTTTCGCGAAATTCTGTATTTAATAGCAATATTCCGATGGTGAAAATCCGCACAACTCTCTTGTGTAGTTAATATAAATAAGGTCGGTGTTATGCAGAAATTTTGTTTGGCAAACTGCGTGCAATTGTTGTTGCAGCAAACTCGGAGAGAGCGAGTTTGGCGACTCTCACAGCAAACTAATTTTGTTTGGTCAAACTGCAGCAAATTCGGTGTTGTCATATACAAAAATTTTAAATTTTGCGCGTTATGTACATCTGAAATTCTCATTTCGTGTTGGCAATAGCCATGAAAACCATAATGAACGTGCAACCCTGTGCCAAACTCGACATAACCACCTCCGAGCAAACTAAGCAGCCGCCATTTAATTTGGCAAACAAAAGTTTGTCTGCATAACACCGACCTAACATGGAGGGAAACTAGTGTTGCCACAATTTGTATTTCAACTTTAAAAATACCCAAATAATGCACAAGAAATATACTTTTGTGAAAAGGGGATTTCTGTTCCTTTTCTTCGCACGCAGAAAGGAGAATTCTATGTTGTGAGGGTTATAATCCTTAAGCGCGGCCGAAGGCCGCCTACGCAGAAAGGTGTTGGACGGACAAAAACTTTTTTAATACAGTGGCTGCAGCAATTTAGTTCCATTTTATTTTTAATAGAGTGGCAACACTAGTTTCCCTCCATGTTATTTATATTTACACAAGATTGTTGTGCGGATTTTCAACATCGGAATTTCGCGAAAGTGTACACTTAAAACATCACAAATGTATAAAAACTAATAAAAACTAATAAATACGTGTTAAATTAAGTTCATTTATTCGATTCATTTGCGTGAAATTCATCAAAACGTAGTGCGGAAAGTGCAAGTGGTTTTTTGCAAATAACTCTTTAATTAATTTAAAATGTTAATTTCCGGTCTCGGATTGTTATTATTAGCGTTAAGACGCGTCGATTGATACCACTCTCGAACTTTTTGCGTCCATTTTGACCTACCTTCGCTATGGTGCACTTTTACCTTTTTAAATATTAATATTTTACGAACTGTAGGAATAACCGATAAAAAAACTAATGACGCCACCATAACGATAATTAATTTGTCTTTCAG
>NW_023462398.1:0-19252 GCF_013731165.1 Rhagoletis pomonella
GGTCGTTGCTTCTTTTCTCGGTAGACACAAAAGCCCTAACTACGAGCAGATAGTGAACGACCTAATCAATAATTATGCGAAAATGGGCGTAAATATGTCTTTAAAAATTCACTTTCTCCACTCACATTTGAACTTTTTTCCGGCAAATCTTGGCGACGAAAGTGATGAACATGGCGAAAGGTTTCATCAGCAAATGAAATTAATTGAGAATCGATATCAAGGATTCTGGGACGTCGCAATGATGGGGGATTACTGCTGATTTCTCACAAGAGAAACCGATCCTAAACTGAATAAGCGTCAAAGTAGAACACATAATTATTTCGACAACATAGTAAAATCAAATTAAGATAAAGATTGTTAGAATATAGTATAAACATAAATAAATTTAAAAAAAAAGTTAAAAATATGGGTAATTTCATTCATAAATTGAACTTTTAACTCAATAGAAACAGAGCATAGCTAGATATTTCACTCTTCTTTATACCATACATACGTTTTGAGGTATACGTTGAAATTGCGCAACCTGGGTATTTTTATTTGATCGCTTATAACTTACGTAGTTTTGCATCGATTTTCTTCGATGATACCTTATTTTTTTTGTAATATAACAGAGCTTAGGGAGAAAAAAAAATCTGCAAAAAAATAAAAGGTTTTCGAGATCCTTCCCCGCAAAGTACAATTTTTTTTTTATATTTTTACAAAAAAAATTTAAAAATCGGTAATGATTGTTCGTTATCTTTGAATCTACAGGGCCTAGCAAAAAGTGTTGTATGCACAGCTTATAGAAAATTTTATTACCTTTTAAAAGCTTCAAACCGTTTTGGAATTGCTTAATTCGTTCTTGAGATATATATGATTAAGTGGACCCAATTTTTTTTTTTTTTGTAAAAACGGTAAATTGCAAATATTTCAAAAACGGTACCATAAAATTAAAAATAACCTCGATTTTCGGAATCAGGGGGTGATTTTACATACGAATTTCATAACGGCGTCTCTGGTAAATTTTGGCCGTCGACCAGTGATATTAATTTCTTTGTGCATTTTTGGCCAATAGTACTTTTTAATAATTAGACGACGTGTATTTTTTGTACCAGGGTGTGTAATGCCATGTAACATATTAAACACTGTCTTGCGTAAACTATTTGGAACAAATGGCCTAGGATTCTCACCTGTCATTTCACACCAAATATTAAAATTTATAAGAGGAATTTGAATTAATTTAAGGTTATGTGATGTGTCTCCAGATTTTAATGTGTTTAGTTCCTCGTCCTGTTCTTGTTCATTTTGTAAAACTTTGAAATTCAGTTCTGTACCCTTAATTGCATCAACTTCGAAAGCTCGAGATAATGTGTCAGATATAATGTTTTCCTGTCCTTTAAAATATCGTATGTCATTAGTAAATTGTGCAATGAATACCATATGTCTAGTTTGTCTCGGACTAAGTTCGGTTTTTGAACTCAAAGCATATATCAAAGGCTTGTGATCTGTAAAAACTGTAAATTGTCGTCCTTCTAAAGATAGCGAAAATGTTTAATGTTCAAATATATAGTTAGCAACTCCCTGTCAAATGCATTGTACTTAACCTCGGATGGAGAAAGTTTCTTAGAAAATAATGCTAGTGGCTCTGATTTGTTATCAAACGTTTGATGTATGACACCACTAATTGCCGTATTAGATGCATCCACATTTATAGAGAGTTTGGCATCTTTGTTAAAATGATTTAACAATACCGTAGACGCAAACTTTTCTTTAATACATTCAAAGGCTTTATTTGTTGTGTCATCCCAAATTAAAGACTTGTCACGTTTCTTAGTTGTTCGATTGATTAAATCGTAGATAACTGCCGTAAACTCAGCTAATTTTGGTACATATCGATGGTAATAATTAACCATGCCTATAAATTTCTGCGCCTGTTTAATAGATTTAGGACGTTCAAAACTACAAATAGCTATCACTTTTTCATCAGAGGGTCTAATTCCTGCCCCAGAAATATTATGTCCTAAAAAGTCAACACTTGTTACATCGAAAGTACATTTACTTGGTTTGATATTTAACCCGTACTCTGTTAGGCGTGGGAAAAGTATACGGAGATCTTTAAAATGCTGTTCTTCATTTTCACTTGCAACCAATAGATCATCAATATATGTAAAAACAAAATCTAAACCACTAACTACTTCATTAATAAATCTTTGAAAAGTTTGCGCTGAATTTCTTAGTCCGAATGGCATTCGTATAAATTCAAACATACCGAAAGGTGTCCTTATTGCAGTTTTATAGATATCCTCTTCTGCCATTGGAATTTGTTGGTAGGCCCTTACCAAATCTAATTTCGAAAATATATACTTATTTCTGAGATTCATGTTAAAATCTTGAATATGAGGTAATGGATAACGGTCCGGTACAGTCACAACATTAAGTCTCCGAAAATCACCACAAGGACGCCAGTCGTTCAGTTCTTTTTTAGGTACAAGATGCAGTGGAGATGCTACACAAGAATTTGAAGGTCTACAAATCCCTGTCCTCACTAAAAAATCGAATTCAGTTTTGGCTACTTTAAATTTAATCGGATCCAAGCGCCTTGGCTTAGAGAATGGCAGATTTCCTTCAGTAAAAAGTCTGTGAACCGTAGAATGTTTAACCGGTTTCGAATAATCTGGTTCAGCGATCAAAGAAGGAGACTCCTTCAACAATCTTGTATACTTGTTCTCTACTACGAAAATTTTTGGAAGCGAAATGTTACAAACACATGAAACTGTGTTACTGGATCAACTAAACGTTTGCATTTCATGTCAATTAAGAGACCGTATTTGCAAAGAAAATCTGCACCAATAATAGGTTTCGCAATATCAGCTATGAGAAACGTAAATGGGAACTCGCGTCTTAAACCTAAATTTATATATAAAATCTTTTTACCATACGTTGAAATCGTTGAACCATTGGCTGCAGTAAGTATTATATCTGAAGAACGTTTTGTATGAGGGAATTTTTTTACCGGAAGTATAGAAATTTCTGCTCCACTATCAATCAAAAAATTTAGTTTGTTTGTTTTATCAAAAATAAATAGGCGACATGTGGTAATATCTAAATTTCCATTGTTTGCCGCCACAACAACGGATGACTCTAGTTTGACGAATTTTTGTTTTTAGAAAAAGCACAAGGCTGTTGACATTTCTGAGCCTTATCACCAAATTTGTAATGGTATCTACATAACCAATTTTGACTATCACGAGATTTTGATCTACCTCTATATGGACTTCTAAAACAATTCCTATTATATGATCTATATCTAGAATTTTGTTTAATTTGTTGCTTAATAGAATTTAATTCAAAGGAAATTTTTTGAAAATTTTCGCACATAAGATTCGTCGTTTTAACTAAATTCTCAATAATTGTGTCTTGTGATTTAAAATTTTGAAAACTATTCATAGCTGATATTTCGGTTTTATTAATCACTTCCCAAATATTATCAGCTAGTTTCACCAATTCATTTATATCATTGATACTTGAACTAGCTAATATCACACTAAGATTTTTTGGCAATTTTCAGCCAGTTTCTTTAAAATATCTTGACTAAAATTGGAACCTGCAAGCAACATGAGCGACCGATAAAATTCAGAGGGTTTACGATCACCCATCTCTGAATCTGATCAAATTTTATCTAATTTCTTATTTTCGCTTAAAGAATGCCTTTCAATTAAGACTTTCTTTAATTCTGAAAACTTGTTGTTATGCGGAGGATTTTGAATGAAATCTAATATTGTAACTATTACTTCTTGCGGAAGCGCTGTGATTGTGTGGTCATATTTTGTAGTATCTTGTGTAATGTTTTTCTTGTTAAATTGCATTTCTGTATGTACAAACCAAGCTTCTGGACAACTTGTCCAAAACTGTGGAAGCTTGACTGAGGTTGCATACACCTCATTATTATTTTGACTAGCATAAGGATTTGCCAACTCCTCTTGAAAAAAATTGTTTTGCAAATCTAGATGTGTGTGTATCATGTGGGGGTGGACGAAACATTATGATAACTTAAAATAATCTCTATAAGGAGTGTTTACAATTTATCCGAAACAAGTTTAAATATACGGTACAATGAAAATATATTATATATATCTAATTTAAAGGGGAAAATAATTTTCAAAAATATTAGACAAAAAGATACAGCTCACTACTGTGTACTGAAATTGCTGCTATTAACAGCGACCGGACGTTGCTTATTGCTGCGGCTGCTTTGTATGTTGCTTTGGTTACCGTGCCAGTTGTTACCGTCACTTTCGCTATTCAAATGCTTTGACGTCTGCGGCTGATAGTGATAATAAAGATGTGGAGTAGTGCAATACCAAGCTGTGATGGTAATTGTGGGAATTCTCCTAGCTGTTGGTGAGTCGGCGAGGTCGGAAAGAAGTTGGACTATGTCTTATCACAATAGCCAAAGAAACCATCGGCACTAGGTAATGCACCAGCAGCAGTAGATATCGTAGGTTCTTAATGTTCATAATTCACTTATCGTAGGGCGGTGAACTCGATTGCATTGGCTGTGATGAGGACAGTGAGAAAATCAGTTTTTGCACATATTGTGGTTGATGATTGAAGCTGTTGAGAGTGATAGTTTTGTTGCAGTTTCAACAGTTGAACTCCTTGCACCAGTAAAACAATAGGATGGAATTTCACACGCTGATACGATAATCCTGTTAGCACACGGGTAACTCCTAGTGAAATATTTTTGTTGTTGATTTCTTGCTTGCAGTACGTAATAGCTCTTGGCAGGATCGCCAATTGTAGTTAACAATATATAAATTTATTTAAAAAAAAGGTTTAATTTAAAATTCCAAATGAAATTATGTTGTTTACAGCTCAAGAAAAATATTTGAAGTAAGCTAATTTTCTCTTTGATGTTTGAACTACAAAATCACTTAAATATAAAATATTTTAAATTACAAAGTTGAAATTAACACAGTACAATAAACGACAGTAACACAAATACAAACCCTACAACGGGGTATGCATATTGCCTTGGTTAACGCTTCTGACTTTGCACACCTGATGAGGAGATGTGGTGATCCCCGAAATAGCTGCCATAACTTCTACTGATTTTTTCCATTTTTTTTCAAATAAATATAATCGTGGTACAAAGCTCAATAACAATATTAAAAATGAAATGTTAATAAGCCACAATAACATTGACAAATCATAGTTGAGGAAGAGCCTGCCTGAGGCATATTAAACAAGGTAGAAGTGATTTTGACATTTCTCTCTTTTGAATACCGACTATAATGTCAAATGATTAATAACTTTTAACCCTTTTCAAGTTGGCATTTTCTAATTTTCATTAAAAATTCAATTGTGCTTTGAGATAGTTTTTAATTGTGTGAATTTTTGTTTTACCGGCCACTTACATTTATAGATACTACCAAAGAACGTAAATCTATAAGAAGAGACAACTCGCTGAAGTGTGGCGAGTGAGTCTAGAAGGTTTGCAAGGGGAATTCGCGTCCGTTTTGACATCAAGTTTCGTAAATGAATTCGCCGCAAATTTGATTTCGCGGCGACAAACCTTCCTCTTTAATATGGAAGTTGTAATTTATGAATGCAATATCCCTTTTAATTAACAAATAAATAAAATAAAATAATACATTTAACACGTAAAATCAATAAATAATTTACACCAAATTGTAAAAATGTACTCATGCTATTTCCCTCCTAACATATCTACATTCATGCAAATATACTTACATATGTACATATAAGCATATACGACTAAAATACAACAATAAAAATTTCATTCATAAACGCATGCGCATATCCTTCAAACTCATTCATTCATAAATTCAATAGCCATACATCTCCCCGCAAACTCATTGCCTACAAGCGCAACTTCTGCGCGAGGGCCACAAAAATTCTAAAATGTAAAATTGAAGAAATCACAGCCAGACAAATGAAAAGTTGCAACTCCACTGCAAAATCTGAGGACGTTTGCAAAAATAACTTATCTCGAGCTTAGCCATTATATCTCTCAACTTCTAAATCACAGTGCTCCTTCCAACTTTTGAATTATTAATTAGTTGTTTAAGATTTTATTTTAATAAAAAACAAAATAAACATACATGTTTTGCACAAATGGCTCATGATATTTTGATCTAAAGTCAAAACTTCTAAAATTACATACATAAGTGGTTTTACTACTAAAATAATTTGGCAACAAGGTTGCCTTCACCAGCTTCGGTCATAAATTTTAAAATTTTTGTAAACCGATCGCCTACGATTTGTTTACTGTTGACTCTAGATAATTCGAACAACATATACGTGGATTCAAAAATCCAATAATTTGCATTATTGATAATTGCAAAGCTCTGAAGCATGTATAAGTGAGTGTATACATACAGACCTATTCTGCGTTGGTAACACAAATATTGTTTACCATCATGAAAAGCTTCAAACACAAAATCGTGCATTAACCTATTCTGCGTTGGTAATCAAATTTTTTTAACCGGAAAATAAAGTTCCTCTTTTTTTTACACCCTTTTCGCATTCTGCGCACTCTTGTAACCGGTAAAATTTGTCACCATCTCATAAGCAGGTAACAAAATATTGCCCCATGAAATATGCAACAACACGAATTTCTACAACACTTCATAGCTAAAATGCTGAATAAATTAAAACGTTACCCAGGTACTTAGAATTGCGGTAACAAGAAGTGGTAACAATGTTTGGTAACAAAATTTGCTGGTTACAAAATTTTCGGTAACGAGCAAAATGGGCCTACAAGATGTTCATGTTAGGAGCAACCTACTGTAAGCGTACATATGTATGTACGTATGTATGCGCGCAAATATGTCAGGACGTGGCATTTCGCAGGAATTTAAGAAATTGTCAAGATAAAGATGGTGGAGGACGTGGGAAAGACGGAGACAACTTATGTTTCACATTTACGTATTTGTTTCGGCGGAACAAAAAATTAGAAAAGTATGTAAATTTATGCACAAATGCATTGATTTTATGTTAGACTAATGCAATTTGCATATAATGAACATTAGTTTTGTTAATATGCTGCCAAAAAAATACTTTATCTATCAAATCGCCCGACACATAACTTTTTCTGCATACTTTAAATATGTAAATTTCCAGATGAAAACAAAACATAAGTACACTCATATGTAAATGCATAGATTTCTTATTAAATTAATGCATTCTTATATAAAAGTACACTGATTTTGTTTAAAATAATGAGCACTTTTATACACAGACGCCAACAATCGACACTTTTTGACAAACACTTTTTATTATTAATATGGACACTCATATTTGCACAAACACCTCAGTATTTAACACATTCACTGAATACTACATATATTACACCTTTTATTTATTTTCTAAATTAAAATACATTTTTTCCAACGACTTGTGCAAAATAATCACCGAAATTCACATTTGCCGCGGGCAGAGTCAAAACGGACAAGAATTCCTGTTGCAAACGTTTCAGATACGTTTAAAATCGGCTCGGCACATTTTCAAAGTAACGAGTTGTCCCTTCTTATAAATTTACCTTCTTTGATACTACATCCATATACAAAAATGAAAAGGAGCAGGAACTACGAAACGTTGCATTGTGTGGAAAGTGATGCGATACTTTAAGGCGCCTAGTTGCGAAGCTAGAAGACTTGGTTGCCTGAAGCCACGGAATTTCAGAACTAAGAGAATTTTCTTACAATATTATGCACACATAACTAGGGATGTGGAAATAACCTTAAGTATCGATACTTATACCTGGAAGTATTTTTCTGAAAAGGCATCGATACCAAGCCGATACCAACCAAAAAGTATCGAATATGTACTTTTATTTACTCATTTTCCGCCAGCTAGCTTGCTACTTTTACTAAAAAATTTTAAGTTGACCGTGAAGATCCAAATAACACATCCAAAATGATGTCTCTCTATCCAAACGATTTAACAATCGTCAAGCAAACAAATAATAAAAAGACAAATACATTTGTTTTAAAGATTTGTTTACGAACTGTTTCTACAAGCTTAACTTTCAGTTGAAGCAACACCACCAAGAAAATGAAATTCAAATGAAATGAGGTATGGCAAACCACAATAGCAACGGTAAATTTTGTTTGCTCTGTTGCTCAAATGGCTTTGAGTTGATCGAATATTGTGCTCTCACTTATTGCTCTACCTTATATTTTGGCATTCGTACTTTTGCTTTACAAGCGATGGGAGTTTATGTATGAGTACTTTTTGCCGATACCAAGTACTTACATCCGATACCTACTTATTGTATTTGGTGAAAGTATCGATGCCAAAAGTACTTGGTTTCAAGATGAAAGTATCGAGTACCTACTTGTATTTACTTGTATCGCAACATCCCTACACATAACCGCGTCAGGACCTAGATTTACACTGATATACATACGTATGTATGTAGAAGACTACATTAAATCGTTTTTTATAAGTGCGGATGTGTTTTAGAAGTAAATATTTAACTAAACGCGAAAAAACATTGGGCAAATAGAAACAAAAAATGTTTAAAACAGTTTCATAAAATATATATTTCATTTAATGACGTGGTTTCCTTTATGAGGTATTATTTTCTGTCCATAATTCCATTTTCTGTCTAAAATTCTTTGAAGGTAATATTGAAGTAATCCTTAAAATTAGTATACGTACATAAATATGTATGTATTTATGCTGATGCATTTCCATGGTGAAATTATAAGCAGGTGAAGTAATAAAAAAGCTTTCTCGCTTTATTTTCCTGACATGCGGCTATCTTATACAATCTTTTAAAGGCAAATTCAAATAAGATAGGGTCAAATCTTTCATCTCGCTCTTATTACTACACCTGGTATAATTTCACAATGATGACGTTCAATTGATAGGTGCAATCCCGTATTCCTCGGACTCGGACTAGTAAAACTGTCAAAAAATAAAAAGTCGCTCAGAGCGAGAGAGTAACATTGAAAAGTACGGGATCGCTTTCTAGTAAAAAAATGGTAACTTCTGTCAATTTCAACATAACCTCCAAATTTTTGTTGTAAATTTTTGCTTATTTTGTATGTAAACAAACTCAGCTCACACATGTAAATATCCAAAAATACTTTCAAATTCATTAGAATCCACTTAAACAAGTAATTAAATACTTTTCAACATGAATTAGGAGAGTGCACTTTTCTTTTGTTTACAATTTGGTTGCCAAACACACTACAGCTGATCGTTTGACACATTTACCAGCAAAAAATTCTCGGACTAAAACTGGTAACTTCTGACAGAGAGAGAACCGTATTTACTCTCTTTTTTGTCCTCTCAATAGTCAGAGAACCGAGTACGGGATCGATTTCCAGTAAAATCTGACTGATTCTGACTATTTCTGACTAGTCCGGACTCGTACGGGATCGCAACTGATGCTAATTTGTTAAATGTTAAGGTATCCACACACCTACGCGATTCTGTCAATGCAAATCTGTTTTAAATACGGAACCACACACTCGTACGATTTTGGTGCAGCGATTTATTCGAACATTCACAGTTCAGGTATCCACACACCTACGCGATTCTGTCGATGCGAATCTGTTCCGACAAAAATTACAACAATGCCGACCATAGTTTTAAATGAGGAACTACACACTTGTACGATTTTGCTGCAGTGATTTATTCGAACATTCACAGTTCTTCTTTTGGTCGTGCCGAAATCGCGACTGCCGCGTTTTGAGAACGAAAAAGGTCAATAGATGGATTTTACAATATTAAAACAAAATTGGACGTAAGAAAACAAAACATATTTGATGTAGAAAAGTTAAGAATTTTATTTTTGATGAAAAATACTTTTCTTTTGTCTATAAATTGACAGTTTTTGCTGCGATAAAATCGCACAGATGTGTGCGTACTTGCGTTTTCGAAGCAGTAACGTCTGTAGTAGGGATGTTGCGAGTTTTAGATGCGGATGCGAATGCGGATGTGGATGTCATGTATTTTTAAGAAATAATTTAGGTGAGTTAATTAGGTGATTTTTCATAATCGGCCTTATCCTGAGTTTTGCCCGAAAAAAAATTCACCCGAAAATTTGTATTCCGCCCATAGTAAATCAGCCTTATTATGAGTTTCATTTTCCCCGAATCGGTTCACTTTTTATTCTTGGTTTCCACGGTTTTACTATTATTGGCGTATGTCAAATTTTCGGGTTAATTTTTTTCAGGTGAAACTCCGGATAAGGCAGAACATGTACATGAAAACCAAAAGTGAAAAGTGAACCGGTTCGGGGAAAATTAAACTCATGATAAGACTGAATGTTTGTTTAGTACTTGAATTTAAAAATGGGGACATTGTACTTAATAAAAACTTTTTGAAGGGTCGTAAATCAAACCTGCGCCACTATATAACTGCTCGCTCGAGGCGACAAACTTGAAAAACTTGAAACTTGGCAAAATTGTATATTCTTTTCGACTGCCACTGCACCAGGTGAGAGCACTTTCAGTTACAATTATTTATTTTTATTGCAGCGCATTAATTACTTTTTGAGAATTTCATCGGGGTTGCAAATGTCGGATGTATTCTCCTGACTTTCATCTTCACAATCTAGCCATGATAACCATTGTTTAAACACCGTTTTTTTTCGAAAAATTCTTCATTCTCATTCTTTTGGTTGTTTCGGAATTTGTCACGTCAACAGCGTTTTTCGATTTTAGTTTTTGTAACTAATTTTTAAAGCTCTCTTCTTTGACTTATTAAATATACGTCTGTGCACTTGCACAATATTCCAGGTACCAAAAATAATAGTTATTTTTTTCCGAGTTAAATTTGGCCTAATATTTTTTATTCCAAAATAAACGTCCTATCCGGATAATAAATAAACCGCTTATCCAAATTAAACAAATTTGGTGTCATATATATCTATTTATATTTTTTTATAACTTAATACTAAAGAAATTTATGTAAATACATACCTGACCCAATGTTCTGTGGTAATTAATTAACATTATTTATTGAAAAACTTTCAATGTGTGGCTTTCCTCTTTTAGATATTTCAGTTTTAAAGCTATTTAAGTCCTCTTCCATTGCATACCAAACTTGTTTAATTTGGATAACCGGTTAGTTTATTATCCGGAAAGTACTTTTATTTCGAATTAAAAAATATTTGGCCAAGTTTACTCATTAGACTCGTAAAAAAAATAACTGTAGTTTTCGGTCCCTTCAGTATTCGCATTCGCAAAATATCCGCACTGATTTTTGCGAATGCGAAAGCGAATGTTAAAATAAATGCGGAAGCTCCGCGATTGCGAATGCAAATACGAATATTCGCAACAACCCTGGCCTGTAGCATCAAAAACTGTGCAGACTCGTTGCGACAGAATCGCATAGGTGTGTGGATGCCTTTAATAAGCCACAACAACATTGACAAATCATAGTGTAGGGAGAACCTGCCTGAAACTATACAATAAAGAAAACAAATGTATAGAATTGACAACAGCAACTACGCTGTCAAGTTTAAATAGCGGCAAAACAGCTGCACTTGATAGTAGTAGGTCGAATAAGAAAATGAATTAGCAACAAGGGTTTACGGGGTGTGCATAGCTCAATGGTTAATGGTTCTGACTTTGCACATTTATGACGCGAGTTCGATCCCTGCTGATGTCTAGAAAAAGGAAGTCTGATGAGAAGATGTGGTGATCTTAGAAATAGCTGCTATAACTTCTACCGCTTAAACTTTGTTGCTTTTTCCATTTTTCCTAATACACATAATCGTGGCACACAGCTCAATAACAATGTTAAAAATTAAATGTTAATAAGCCAATAACATTGACAAAACATTATATTTTGTTCGTTCATATAAAAAAATGTACGTATATGCGAAAGGCAAATTTATCTCTTTAAAAGAACACCACAAATATTTCCCGCAAGCACACATCGATTTACATTTTTTTGCTTAAGCTTTATCTCGCTTCCGACACAGAGCTGTTTTCGTACAAAATTGCGAAAAATAAATGTCAATTTCTTACTCGTTTGTTTTTAGGCATGCCGATTCGTTGCAGAATCCGAATACGATAGTGTTGCAGAATTAAATTGTTATTTCATTATAAATTTGTTTGTATAGACCCATTTTTTTGAAAATAAAATTTATTAGATATTTAACTTAAATGCACACATTATTGTTAATAGGGTTTGGTAACGACTTAAGTGGTTTATTAAAATTAAATTACAACGTGACGATTTTTGCTGGGAGGGCCCCTACGCCACCGAAATGCGCTAAAATTAATTTCCAATGGTTATCGTTATCCTATCTGGGCATGGTTACTTTCGCAAATACCTGTATGGAATGGGAAAAGCCGAAGAGCCGTCATGCATATACAGCGACGCAGAAAAAGGCGATGCCGAGCACAATTTTTTCAAATGCAAAAGATGGGAAACCGAGCGCAATAATCTGCATGACCTTGTAGGACCAATTAACCCAGATAACGTCATCCAAGCCATGCTATATAGCGAAACTAACTGGAAGAACATAGTTAAATATGCAGAATACTTTCTTAGAGTCAAGAAGCGGGACCTGGACGCAGGTGCACCGAGGAAACTTTAGTTAATGAGAAATATGGAACGCCACCCTGAAGCAATGCGATTAGTGGTCCCAGGGTGGGCGACGGTTCCAATTCGCGGGTAGTGTTTTAGTCTCCGGACATACAATTGTTGTGACAACAGCTTTGATGATGCAATAGGCCTTTTCGACCCCCTGCCTGCGAAAAAAAATCGATACGGCGATAAAACTTCATATATGAAACATTCTTTTTTAAGTAGGACGTATTTCGTAAAAAAAATTATGTCATGTCTCCGATTCGCTTCAAATTTTTTTTGTGGTGGGATGGAAAACAAATTTCAAGAAATTGTTGATTCTCACCAAATAAACCGATATCCACCTAAAAGCCATGAATTTCCCTGCCTGTTTTGTTGAAAACCTTCCTCTAAAACCCTTCTCTGGTCGGAATGTTTCCAAATGAAGGAATCATGAGGTGCACCACCGTATTGGCAGTTAATTGCTAAAATTTTACATGTGTGATCACATATCTGACAAAAAATATTTGTATCATATTCGTTTTAACAAGAAACATAGTCAACTTACCTTCATAGCGTTGATACTATGATACCCCTTACGATTAAATTACATGTGTTCGCCCACAGTAGGTTTTTGTAAACCAATGTGAGTACCATCTACGCAACCAATGACTAAAAATTGAGATATTATAGTTAGTAGCTTCACAAACCAAAAAAAGGTTTCATTTACCTCGAGGTATTTTATATTTCTCCACAAACCAATCTTTGCAGCTGAACGAATCATGCGGTGCGAAGCGTATGAATTCTGGGCACAACTTCCTTTCCATTTCTAAGACAACACGTGATACAACTTTCGACACAGTGCTCTGACACATGCTTACTAAATAATCACTGCCAATGTTGTGTTGGTAGCAAGGTGTATTAAGCAAGGTGTAATTGACAATTCAGTGCGGCTCTCTTTTAAGGTACTATTATGTCAAAAAGGATAAACAAACGAATTAACCCTTAGTTTTGCATGTATCTTGTCAGCACTGATGGCCTAGGCTTTTATTTCGATTATAGTTTTGTTTTACTTACATTACCTGGAATATATATATTTTGTCAATAAAATAAAACAAATTGTTTATAAAATAGTTTTAGCAATTTTCTTGTTTTTAATAACCGAAGTTTTATGCTTTTGTGCGTTTATTTTTATATTTAAATTTTTTATCCTAAACATTATTCGACACTTATAAAAGTACGATTTTACATTTGTTTCCAATTTTATATGTGAGCTTAACTCTAACAAACAATTTTGAAATTGAATTTTTCATGCGAAATAGTTTTCCATTAAAGACTTTGCTTCGAGCAGTTTAAATTAAGCTCTTCCATACTTGCTTGCATAGTTTTAATTATTTCGGTAAGAAGAAATATTTCTGCTATTAACGTGCATTCTAAAGAGTCGCCTCTTTGAGTTTGAACATCAGCAAATGTATCCTGATCGCGTTCTAAATCCTCACTTGTTTCAGTTATTTCGTATGGCATGGACTGCGTATAAACGAGCTCGTTTGAAAGTGCTTGATTCGGACGGACAACTAATGAAATCGCTTTCCTTGAAGTGGTTTTCACAAACGCGAGATGAATCACATAGTACAATACCACAGCTTTCTTCCCAACGCTGCCGTCTTAACTCGCAACTAGGTGGTTTAAAACATCGTACTGTTTTCGTGTCTTGACTTTTATTGCATACAGCGCCCCGTTCAAACGTTTTGCTCCGTTTCATCTTGGTTTGCTTACATTAAATATTTAAGAAAAGTCGAACGTGTTTACTTATTACCCAACTTTAAATGTACTTACTTGCTCTCCTCGGCGGTTTATCTCTTAACAATTTCACGTTTATTAAGAAAATTTGTTGCTTGAAAAATTTGTGTGTAACTTTTAAACAAATTCAAATTTGAAAAAAAAAAATAAAAATCAAATGGGTTAAGAATTCATTTCAGTTTGACATTATAGCCTGTTTCTTATGAGAGCAATGTCAAAATCAATCACACTTTGTTGAATACATTTTGGTTGGTAGCCACCGCTAGCAAGAAGTGATAGGGTGGCTGCCAATTGAAGGGTTGGAGGCACCGTTTTGGCATCCGATTGCCTTAAACGTAATTTCTCCAGAACATAAGTAAACGCTTCATTGGTCAAACGGAATCGTTTCAA
This sequence comes from Rhagoletis pomonella, assembly GCF_013731165.1. Taxonomy (NCBI): domain Eukaryota; kingdom Metazoa; phylum Arthropoda; class Insecta; order Diptera; family Tephritidae; genus Rhagoletis; species Rhagoletis pomonella. The sequence goes on from NW_023462398.1 coordinate 14,728, forward strand.
GAATCTGCAATGAACTCTTTGTTGAAAAGCTGGAAAAGTATATAAATTATATGCTTACGCTGTGTTCGGCAATTTAGTGGATCGCTCCGATCTCTCAGTTGCCTTCGTATCACTTTTTCATCTCCTTCGCTATCGCTGGAGCTCAAATAAAAAAGCAAAGTCGGATCCATTTTTAAATTTTCGTTTAATTTGCATTTAATTTTTCAATGTTTTGACAGTTCCACAGCTATTGTGACTTAAAAATACGATCCAAAGCATAGTGGAACTTAAAAACTATTGTGAACTAAAAATAAATTACGATCCGTTCGCTTTCGTATGTAATAATGCCATTCCGCTTATACGACTGACGTATCACGTAATTTTTTTCGGTATCGTTTTCGATCCGTGCAAGGATGTTACGATTCGAGCCCAGTTTTTAAAATGTAATGAAAACGCATTTGAAATCGAATGAACAGCTATCAGATGAAGACAGTTTTTGATGTCAGTGATTTTGACCTAATGAAAAACAGCCTTTAGTGCTTTCGTTGACATTTCTTACATCTTTTGATTACAGTTTTGCTACACAAAAACAAAACCAAAATATTTTTCTTTTGTTATTAGCAACCTTCATCGTTTATTTATATTTTAATTTGGCCAGCCAATTGGCAATAGGTTTGTTCCACACAAGCCCGCGGGTGACAGGCCAGAAAGCGTTCCTCACGCTATAAAAATGGATAATAGAGAGCGAATACGTTCCACTTTTGGATCGTAAATGTCTTCTTCTTTGTGCACGAAAAAGCCCGGACTTTTTTCCGGGCACAAATGTGCAAAAGGGCAATTTGAAATAACAACTATTGTTGTTTAAATCCGAAAGCAAATTTTATATATTACAGAATTGGAAAATCCACAGAATTTTCAGAAAATGTAGTTATATGGTAATTTTATTAGCCATATAAGATAAATACACTAAAATCATTGTTTAGAGCTGATTTGTTGATTCCGGGTACGAAATGTGGTTTTTTGCGTTCCTCCCGCTCTGGGATTTTTAGCACGTGTTGACACATTTTTGACACTTGTGAGAGAGTAACTTATTTTTACGCTCTAATTACCGGAGCAGCCCGGAAAGCGATTGGAACAAAGCTAATGAATCCCAACTAGCAAATTAGAAATGATAAAATACGACTTCCACTCGATATGTATATCTAAAAAACTAGTGCAGACACCGATTGGAATGAGTGGAACGTGGGTTTTCAAGTAGCTTTCAGCGAAAACTAGTTTTCGTTTGACAGATTTTACATGGACGAAAACACAAGCCTTAGGTCGAAAAACAGTTTCAGCAACGAAAACATGTTTCGATGGCAGTCCGAACATGGTATAACTTTGGCCAGCCAATTCTATAGTTGCGTTCCAGATGCTTCACGATTTGCAGGTTCTTACAGGAAGTCGTTCCAGGTGACCACCTCCCATAAGGTTTATTAATGGAGAAAAGAGCTGTTCCTGCAAATCGTGAATTTCGTGAATATCGTGAAGCATCTGGAACGCAACTTATATAAATCCGAAATGACGTATTAAAAATGATAAAATATGACATCCACTTCGATAGATAATCGAAAAACACCAGTGAAAACACCGATTGGAATGAGTGGAACATGAGTTTTATAGTAGTTTTCAGCGAAAGCTGGTTTTCGTTTGACGGATTTTACATGGACAAAAACACAAGTTTTAGGTCGAAACCAGCTTTAGCAATGAAAACGTATTTTAAATAGAGGCGTGAACTTTCGACTACAATCATTAAAAATACCATCCCTGCACCTTCACCTTAAGGTTACTTATAGTCATTTATTGAACTTAAAAACTGATTTTGGCACAATTTTTTTTTTTACAAGAGCACAATATCCAGTATTTTATTATAACTATAAGTGACCATCGGCTCAAGGTATAGGAATCGTATTTTCAGGGATAGAGTCGAGAGCCCTTGCTTTAATTTAGATCCTAGAGCTTCTCAAACATTGAAAAAAAGCGATTTTTTGAGACTTTGACAACGATTTTCTCAAAAGCTGGGGCTAATGGAAACTTTATACATACAGATTCGTAATCAGCACAAAAATGTCCATCAAAAACGGCTGTTACCAATGCCGCATCAAAATCAGTGTTGCCCTGTATAATCAATACTTACGTTTATGTGCAAGAATTCATAAATTCCTCATTTCATAGACTTAAAAATGATTTCAGTTAAGCATAATTCGCGAATTCATGAAATAAAGTGTTTTGAAAAAGTTTGCAGTACACTTAAGCTTGGAACACATTGTCAAACAGCTGTCCAATTATTTTAACACGTACTCTTATGTAGAAAATTATTTTGGCGACGACACGGCAACACTGCGACTAGCCAAAAATGAAGCTGTGGCCAGATTGGATCTATTTCCATTTTTCTAGCGACAGATAAGATTCTTCATCTTCTTTTATGTCAAATTCAAACAAATTCACGATGTCGCTGCCGCGTTCAAAAAAATCATGTCGCCGTCGACAAGGCGTTTATAATATGTAGATAAAACTTTAATGTGGTGTCGTGTGTGATGTCGTTTTCGATGTGTTCACAGCTTTACGGGAAACCAACAGTAAGGTTGTGTTTTTTGTTTGGCCTTTTTTTTGAGTTTGCAAAAGCCGTTGGTATCAGGAAATGGTCCATGTTATATCTGAATGGGTTTTAATGTTTTGAATTTCGTCTATATGAATTTCTTTTATATTTGACCAAATCCACGTAACTTTTCCAATGTTTTAACCTATGTTATTCTTTTTAGTCGAAAAAAGTCATAACCCTAGTAAACAGCTGTTTGAGAAACGTGGCGTTGCCGTACTTGCACTTCACGATTTCATGAAATGATGCCGAATGATCATGCTTACATCTAGCTGCAGCTAGTAAAATAAAGCAGACGCCGGTTTTTGGTACTTGTTTTCGCATCAATATTTAATTAAATCATTAAGTTTCTCGATTTTTTGTTACCAATTCAGTTAAAGTAAATTATAGTGAACATCTAGATACCCTTATGCGTTAATTTCATGCATTTATTAATATGATTTTAGTACTTTCGAATTTGAGCTTAGCGAAAACCGGGGTTTACACGATCCCACATGTGTACAACCGACCGAACATCGATAGCTATCACACCATGTTGTCACACATGGGGGATCGTGTAAACCCCGCTATACGTTTATACGCAAATAACCTTTGAACGGTTAAAAAAAAAATCAGTTTCTGCCTGCGGATTTATAATACTGGCAGTAATACGTATCGTTTGATACACCTTTCGACCAATTTCAGTAAATTTTCGGTGAGCCCGCTAAAGAGCGAAATACACCATACAAGCGGCTTGCCAAACATACTTCAGACTTACTTTCTCCATTTAGCCATACATCACGCAAACATGAGTCGTTCAAGCACAGAATTTAATTTTCTTCCGGTTCACAATGTTAAAAAATTTTGGTCAACCAGGCGGCCAGAAATTGAAAAAATTTTGCTTTTTGCTCAAATTTCCCCCAAGCGGTTAGTCTAACCTTCAAACGTCCCCATAGACAACACAAATAGATTGAAGCAAAGGGAAATCTCGCTTAAGCTGATGCCAGATAAAACTTTGAGCTTTGCGTGACATTTATAACTTTGATAGCAAAGCGCCAGACGCAAAAGGTATGCCACAATGAACGCCAAGGAAACAAATTTGTACAGCTATTTTTACTCGTCAAAATTGCTGTGGATTTTATATATTTTACTTTAAAATTGTTAGCAATGTAATTAAGTTTTATGTTTCTGCGTGAAAACTCGAATTTGGACGAAACAAAATAAATATTAAACCGGCTGATTGTCAAGGCGCGCAAAAATATTGGAGTTGGCCATCTTTTCGCTTCGCGCTGCAGCTTCAACGATCTATGTGGCATGCTTTGTGCATTTTCATACAATTCATCTTATCTGTTAAAGCGAAGCTGTCACGTAAAGCGAAGTAAAAGTTTTATGTAGCATCAGCTTTAGTTTGTCAAGCCGCTAATCATGAACGAAAGACACAAGATCACGTAAGAACAAGAGAGTGAAAAAAGTCGATTTTTTTAGCGGGTTCTACGCCATCTTGTTTCACTGGAAAACGAGCGAAAAGTAAACAAAGCAAAGAAAACAACGAAAACCAAAATTAGCCAAAATTATTGTCAGCCACTTTAAACGCACAATTTAGGTAAAATGATGCAACAAAATGCTTTAAAATGTGTTGTTATGTTGAATTAATTCTTCTTTACTTGAATAAAAGTGTAAAATAGTGGCACTTGTGATGTAAACAAACGCTTAGCTGACGAATCCGCTTTCGCAAATTTTTTTCTCAAAACCAGCTACAAATACAACGTCGCGCTCTTACGTGATCTTGTATTTTTGGTTCATGGCCGCTAATGTTGTGTATTTCGCTCTTAGGGAACTGTCACACTGTCAGTATTTATTGACGTGATCCAAGTATCGCGATATTTATTGACGGTGTAGCATGCCGTATTGATGGATCCTGATCCATCC
>NW_023462399.1:0-7690 GCF_013731165.1 Rhagoletis pomonella
TCGAGAAAACCAGAAAAGTGATTTTTCACACTTAATTTTAAAATGAACATCGTTTTTATAATTAAATAAAATGTTTAATTGATAGTTTAATACAATTTTTCCAAACTTTACAAAATGAATGCAAATTTCGCTGTATTTCAACAGAACAACGTTTTTAGGTTATGTTTTGAGCATTTATATTCAGTCGGCTGTGAAAACACGTTTAGGAAATTGGACAAAGACATTCCTACTGTCTTTACAGAGGACATGTAAAAAAATTATCATAAAAGCGAGGACAATTTATTTTTGCCAAGACACCTGTTTTTGCAGTGCATACTTTGAGAACTGAGAAAACAAAATTGTGGACATGTGGGGACAATTTTATTCCCGTTTATATTCGAAAAGGATCCAAATATTATGATCACGCTAACAATTTTACTTGACAAGGTCCGACACCTATTTAAAAACACTAGATACTGTTTGATAAATTTTAGTTAAAAAAAAATTACTTTTTACTGGGACTCACTTAGGGTGCAGTCTTGGCATGAAATTAAAAAAATAAATTGTTATTATAAAGTACATACCTTGCCCTTCCATGTCCAAAAAGATTTTTTCGTTTACTTCACAAAACAAAAGCACAGTTAACCATTACACACTATGGAAATCTAGGATTGACGAGAACAAAGATTTATGGTTAAAACAATGACTAGGTTCCAATGAACAATGCTCAGACACTAAACGCTGTGAAAATTCTGGCGTCTGCTATTTGATAAACCGATTATCTACCTTCAAGAAAATAGTTTCTGTGATGAGATTAAACATATTTTTTTAATTCGACTTATGACCGGCTTTTTCATACAAATACTCCTATGTGTGACGGCAGAAGTATCGACCTTTGATAGTTGAGCTAATCTGCGGCGCTTAGATCTCTTACTGCAGTCAGCAAATGGTTTTCTATGCAATTGCTTGCTTGTAGAGGGCAAATCTTCATTACCAGTCTTTGCAAATGTAAAAAGAGTGCAATTTTCATTTTCATTTAACCAGTCGCAGTATTTGGTGATTAGTCTGGATCTTGATCTGTTTACTTGCGTCCAATATCTCAAAAACCTTCGGTAAAGGTAGAAAATGCAATTTTTCAAACTGTCAGTATTTACATTTTCGCCTGATGGCATAGCTTGTGTCAGGGCTTCAAAAACTTTTCGTTTCCTTTCTTCTTGGTTTTTGACGCTTTGATAGGAGAGCCATTTGTATAATATAAACATTCGAGCAAAAGAACACTTATAACTCGATCCTAAAATAAATTAAAAACAAGTAAGAGCAGCGCTGTCTTCGGCTATGCCGAAGGCTTCATACCCATGGGCGTAGCCAGGTAGGGGCAGGGGGGTGCAATTTATTGGGTTTAGTTTCGTACATAAAGGAGATATATGGCAAAAACTGGTATCTTAACAATCAGTGCTATAGGAGATAAAGCTTATACAGCATAGATTTTGACGATTTTCTCAGTAGACTTTGTATTATTATTTATAAAATATCTTACGAAATTTATCGGTTTTAGCTGTTCAAATAAAGGAGTTTTACAGTAAAATCCCATATCTGAACAATCAGATGTATGGAAGATATATGTTGTAGTCATCCGATCCTTGTTATTTTCACTGTAAGTATTCTGTTAATAATGAGTGAAAATGGTGCGAAATTTCATGTTCCTAGCTGCATAAATGGAGCAGTTATGATAAAAGACCTCATATCTGAACAATTAGTTGTATGGGGGCTGCAGGTTATAGTGACCCGATCTTTGTTATTTTCACTGTAAGTCTTCTGTTGATAATGAGTGAAAACAGCGCGAAATTTCATGGTCCTAGCTACATAAATGGATGAATTATAACGAAAAATCTCATATCTGAACAATCAGTTGTATGGGAGCTATAGGTTATAGTTACCCGATCTTTTTAATTTTCACTGTAAGTTTTCTGTTGATAATTATTGAAAACAGTGCGGAATTTCATGTTCCTAGCTATATAAATGGAGGAGTTATAACGCAAAATTTTATATCTGAACAATCAGTTGTATGGGAGCTATAGGTTATAGTGACCCGATCTTTGTAATTTTCACTGTAAGTATTCTGTTGATAATGGGTGCAAGTATTGCAAAATTTCATGTTCGTAGCTGCATAAATGGAGAAGTTATAATGAAAAATCTCATATCTGAACAATCAGTTGTATGGGAGCTATATGTTATAGTGGACCGATTCTTCCGGTTCTGACAAATGATTAATACATTATAAAAATACACCCACCTACCAAATTTGATCCGGATATCTCGAAAACTGAGAGATTAGATTGCATACAAACAGACAGACAGACGGACAGACGGACAGACGGACATGGCTAAATCAACACAGCTCGACGTTCTGATCATATAAGTATACATTTTCATGGGTCTATCTCTTTTTGTTCTGGTACTTACAAACATCGGACCAAAGTTATAATACCATTTCATGCTCATGAAAGGTATAAAAATGGTCAATAGTGCCAATTAAAAAAAGATGTGAAACCTTGAAAACGTTTTTGAAATTGAGGGTTGTCGTATAATCTTTATGCATTACCCAGAGGCAGCTAAACGCAGTTGGAAGGTTTTGATATTGAAACTAGAGATCTAAGCAAACATTTTGGTACTAATATCATGCGTGCAATTTGGTGCAAAAGTAATTAAAAGCTTTGATAAATCGGAAAAGGCAATTTTTTTATACTTTCTGCCGCTTATTTAAAATTATATTCAAACTACTATTAAGAAACTTTAAAGAAAAAAATCAAATACTTGGAATATTGTACATACCTTCAGCTTTCAGCTCCATATCAAAAAAGTTCTGACAAGTAAATATTTTTGATCAAAATCTTCTCCGCGATTGACTTAAAATAATGCGTAGTTTTAGAAATAATAAGCACTTATGGAAAGTCTTCACTTTCGACGGTTGAAACGGAGCTTTAGCGTTAAAAAATTAATTTTTTTTTCTATTCCCAGTTAGAGTGGCTGTTTGTTAGTAATTAGACAAGATATGGTGTCAAAATGACACATCAATATTTTTTTCGAATGACCTACTACGGTACCACTGCAGCGGTATGTCGATCAGTATATGAGGTGCAAGTCAGCAAGTCAGATGCCAAAAATGTACTTTTGTCGTCTTCAACGACATAATGCGCGGTGACACTGAAATAGTTGTCCTGAGCTCGCGAAGTCCACGCATCCACTGTCAAACAAATTGCGAACACCGGCGCTTTACCACTTCGGCTACTTTATTGTATGTTGTGTTTAAAAAAGATGAAGAAATCGTTTTCCTGGTTGGTAGTTTATAGCTCGGATTTAAGAGGAAAATAAATTTTTTGAATTTCGGGTCTTCCACAATACTGAAGGGATGATATTCCTTAACTATCATTTTCAGGAGTTGCCTGACCAGTTCGTCTTTCTTTTTCAACTGCAGCGGTTTGTTGAAGTATCCAGAAATATCGTTGGTTGTTACGGAATTGCAAGTTCGTGTGGTAGGTAAACTTACGGATGGCTGATTGTCATTTACTGCAACAGTTTCATCACCTGTCTGCCTTGCTATATTTTGGGTGGGATGTTTCCTTTTTATATGCCGCAAAAGCGAACACGTCGATTTGTTCGCTACTGACAGTACCTGGCCGCAGTCCAAGCACTTAACTTTCTTTTCTTTTCCTGGGAAAAATACAACCACATATCGCTGACCTTTTTGCATGCCATTCAACTAGAAATAAATATGATTGATTTATTTTAAAATATTAAAGTACAGCATACACTTACAAATTTCTTTTTCACCCGAGCAAAAAGCACAAGCCAACACAGTTTCAACAACCAATAGTGATGAGCAGGGAACGGATTTTATGGAAATTGCCTTTTTTTCTGCTAAAGAGATAGAGTATATTCGATTAAGAATGTCCACGATTTAGCTTTCCCTGATTTCATATATACACATTTGATGTTGCCTTTTTTTGCCTTTGTATTGGTTCCAAATTTGTAATACATATGTATTTATTTTAAATACGTCCTAGAAACGTTCAAAGATCGAATATTTATCTTCATGCAAAAGCTGAAGCAGCAGTTTTCTATAAGAATAAAATAGGTAAATAAATAATCTCTTCTCCATGATTACCATGGGCTCTGAAATATTTTTTATCAAAATTATTTCTTTCATTATTTTTGACAATTTCAGATTACTTGCATCAGTTGCAAATATCCGTGATAAGTTGTAGTTATTTCATATTATTGTCAACTGCAATTCCCTGGATTATGACAAAAGGTCATTAAGAGCAACAACGCCTCGTAGAAAAAAAAATTATAACGCGAGAGGAATTTTCACTTCATATCACATAATTTCATATAAGAAGCTTATTTCTTGTATTCCAATTGAAAAAAACTAGCAAATTTGTTTATAGGATTCTTTGTGGCCATCTCGTAAGATATTTAATACTCTTTCCTATCAAGGGTTGAATTCTCACAAAATAATGTTCCATGTTGGGAAGAGAGTGAAACAGGGTGAAGAGTATGTCACCCCTGCATAAGAGATTGGTATAGTTATGGTTCGCTTCCAGCGTATGTACGTGTATTTGTTATGGATGTATGAAAGCAGTGTGTATATCTAAGGTGACCAGAATTTTTTAACATTCCAGGAGGACAAATTCTCCACATTGAAAACACAACATTTTTTTTTATATTTATTTTAACACATAAATAACGAATAAATAAACAATTCAAAGTTTCTCTAAACACAAGTCAAAAAAGTTAATAGTACACTGCGTTGCATAATTATAAGATCACCACATATTAACAAATTTTGACCATTTATTTTTAACCCACTTAAAAAAGAAGTACATCAATTCGTCGGAATATATATTTTGGTATGTTACCGCATACATTCGACCACCTCCACCGATTTCGATAATTATTTTTCCATCGGGAAGGTGTGTCTCACATGTGGTCCCATACTAATTTGGTTTGGATCCGATCATTGGATCATGAAAAAATTAACGGTACTCCTAAATTTTTATATGAGAATTGAAGTCGGTTGTGTTTTTTGCTTTTATTTGCAAAAGAAATTGCTTTCGTTCTTCGACTTTCGCCAAAGTTCGATTATAATTTTGTATCAACGGTATACCTCGTTCAGCAATATATTAACATATTTAATACTTTCTATCGTCGCTAAGACAGCCAACTTCAGGGTCATTTTTTAGAGAATTTAATGCCCTACAAGAATATGCCTAGAAAAACCTTTATCCATTTTTTATAACTTTTCTTAACGGTTCAAAGGTTATAGGATTTTTAATGAACACAAATTTTTTTTACATGTTACTTACATAGAAAATTTCAAATGCCGACCGACAACTTTTAAAATTTAAGTAAAAATCTCTCCAAATGGGAGAATTTCCTTCTCAGTAAATAGGTAATTTAATGCCATAAATTCGTCAGGTTAGGAATTTTGGATCACCCTAATATATATATACAAGAATTACTCGTTTACAGTAATAAGAATAAGTGGAAAATTTCCCGGAAAAAAACCCCAAAAAAAAGTCTGGATCCGCCGCTGGGCCTGTTTTATTTTTGATTATGTACTCGGATATGAAATAACACATTTTCTAAAGAAATTTTAAGCATATTTGCGCTCCAATGCAACGAACATACTTGTTTTAAGCCATCTTACAAATGCTTTATCAAGATAAAAAGTCCCCACACAAAAATATTGGCACTGATAAAACTTATACATATCTGGCAAACAAAATGGCATATGGTAGGCAATAATTTTCCCTGTGAAGACGCGTCGTTAGCTAGTCTTTCAGTGTTGTAAAAGGTCGTTCGCACCAAACGATTTCGCGTCCAACTCACGCAGGGTTGCACGAAAAAAAAATTGAATGGCTAAAAATATCAAAGTATACAAAAAATATCAAAATATTCGCCATAAAAAGGCGTTTGCATTGCATTCTACTTTTGGTTGAACGGCCTTTCAACTAATCGCTTTCAACAAAGTTGGTCGCCAGCCAATATTTAGCCATTCAACTTTTTTTTCGTTCAACCTTGCGAGAGGTGAACGCAAAATTGGTACAACACCGGGAAATACTGTGTTCGATCCTCCAATTACGATCGCGAATTACCCCTTTCCCACGCGCACATTCTTAATTCAATTTGACAGTTCTCAATCTCTGTGTTTTGTTTTTTTTCTTCGCTACAAAATTTATGCAAAATGTAAGTAATTGCTTTTCGTACCTATAAAAAGTGCCATTTTTGATTTGCGAACTGGTTTCGATAAATGTCAGCGATTTGTTCGTTATTCGCATGGTAATTGGATCTGAATTACCAACAAATGAGGTAATTCGCTCTCAAAATTTAGTATGGCGAATTGCGTAATTCCAAGGGTAACTGAAGTGCGAATTACGAGTGAGAGAGCAAACTACGTAATTGGCGGGCAGTGGGAAAGCCGTATTAAATATTATTGATTAAGGCTAAAAGGCGTTTGTACTGTTCAACTTTCACAGGTGGTTAGTTGAATCAAAAGTTTTCACCATTTAACTGAATGTTGAACAATGTAAACTCCTTTTAAATACAATGATTAGGTACGGTTATGAAATAATAATATTCTGAACGAAATTTTTGGCAAATTTCATCACTGCTATAAAACTTGAAAAGGAGGACAAGGAGGACATTTTTACTCACAAGGAGGACAGAGAAGGACAATATTTTTGAGGAGGACAAATCACGTTTGAGGAGGACAATCCTCCTCAAAGGAGGACGGTTGGTCAGCTTAGTATATCACAACTTTGCCTCCCCTATCATGCAACTGTAGCTGGTGAGTAAAACTTGCTCGCAATCAGGTACAGTTTTCCAATTGGAAATTGCAATTGCAGGGAGGCAAAAAGGCAAAAATGAACAAAAACATACGAGCACATACAAATGTACATACATACATAAGTAAGTAGCTCATTTGTATGTTTCCACGTAGCACTTGAGCAACAAAAGCAACGTCAATCGTGCCACGCAAACGCATGCAGTACTGCGCTGTGTCAGCTAAAAAAATAGGTGGCGGCAGGAAAACGGCGCAATGCAAAGCTACTAATAGGGCATACAAGCGACGGTAACACCGTTGTTTATGGCCATAGCCAAGCGAGCGCATTTGAGTCATTCACCCGAAGGCCCATGCGCTGTGGTGCTCTTGCAAACGCTGACACAACAGCCGTTGAAAAGCCCTCCCCGCTGCAAGTGCTCTAGATATTGATTTTTTGTTTGCGCGTGGTTAGCTCACTTTTTCGGTGCTTACAGCTATGGATACACGAATGTAAACGTGTCTATTTATGTACACACATATGTATGTACGTATGTGGCAATGTATGTATGTATGTACTAGGGATGTTGCGAATGTGGAATTTTAGCCATCCGCGGATGCGAGTGCGGATGCGGATGTTTAAAAGGTAACATCCGCGGATGCGAATGCGAATGTGGATGTCTTGTATTTTTAAGAAATAATTTAGGTGGGTAAATTAGGTGACTTAGGTAAATAAAAAATGGAAAGGTTAGTAATTTTTAATAACACTGTGAGACAAATGGTAGGGGTCAGTGATCGGGAAGGGTTCAAACTACCGGGGAAAGTTATATCGGTAAAAAAGAAGTTATACGTGTCCCGGCGTTTCGCTGGGTCACGTCTAGGAATCGA
>NW_023462399.1:10690-19251 GCF_013731165.1 Rhagoletis pomonella
TCGATTCCTAGACGTGACCCAGCGAAACGCCGGGACACGTATAACTTGTTTTTGACCAATATAACATTTCCCGTTGGTTTCATCCCATCCCGATTTGGCTGTCGCATAGTGTAATCGGCCTTATCTTGAGTTTCGCCCGAAAATTTGTATTCCGCCCATAGTAAATACATGAAAACCAAAAGTGAAAAGTGAACTGGTTCGGGAAAAATGAAACTCATGATAAGACTGAATGTTTTTTTTTGTACTTGAATTAAAAAATTAGAACATTGTACTTAATAAAAACTTTTCGAAGGGTCGTAAATTAAACAGACGCCACTATATACATAACTACTCGTTCTAGGCGACAAACTTGAAAAACTTGAAACTTGACAAAATTGTAAATTCATTTCGATTGACACTGCACCAGTTGAGAGGACTTTCAGTTATATTTATTTATTTTATTGCGGTGCAATAATTACTTTTTGAGAATTTCATCGGGGCCGCAAATGTCGGATGTATCCTCCTGACTTTCATCTTCACAATCTAGAATCATGGCACGATCGTTGTTTAAACACCGTTGTTTTCCAAAAAATTCTTCGTTCTCATTCTTTTGGTTCTTTCGGAATTTGGGAACCTGTCACTTCATCAGCGTTTTTCGATTTTAGTTTTTGTAATTAATTTTTAATGCTTTCTTCTGTGACAGGTCAGATATACGTGTTATCAGTGCACTTGCATAATATTCTAGGGACCGAAAATAACAGTTATTTTTTTACGAGTTAAATTTGGCCTAATATTTTTTATTCCGATATAAACGTCCTTTCCGGATAATATACAAACCGGTTATCCAAATTAAACAAATTTGGTATCATATAAAAGAGGACTAAAATAGCTTTTAAACAGAAACAACGAACGAAGATTACCACCTCGATTTATAATATTTTTTTTATAGTCTAATACTAAAGAAACTCATATAAACACATACATGACCCAAGGTTTGTTCTATGGTTATTAATTAAAATTTTTTATTGAAATATTTTTCAATATGTGGCTTTCCTCGTTTAGATATTTCAGTTGTAAAGCTATTTAAGTCCTCTTTCATTTGATACCAAACTTGTTGGTTAATTTGGTTAAGCGATTTGTTTATTATCCGGAAAGGACTTTTATTTCGGAATAAAAATATTTGGCCAAGTTTAACTCGTAAAAAAAAATGTAATTTTCGGTCCCTTCAATATTCGCATTCGCAAAAGATCCGCATTGATTTTTGCGAATGCGAAAGCGAATGCGAATGTTAGAATTAATGCGGAAGCTCCGCGGTTGCGAATGCGAATGCGAATATTCGCAACAACCCTGGTATGTACGTACTAGGGATGTTTCGGAATGCGAATGTGCGAATGGGAATGTTGGGAATAACATTAAAAAGGCTATAATTAACTTAAGTCATCGTTTTTATTACTTAAAAATTTTGTAAATTATTAGAACATTTATCGAGTGCTTAACCTGTACAGTGTTTTAATCTAGTAGTCAAAGTTCAAAAGGGGCATATTATATTTCAAAAAAAGTAATTTCGCTGCTTTTTCTCTCATGAGGCGATTTCTTAGAGGCTCGTATATAAGGCCGGCTGCACTGAACAATTGCTCACTTGGAACGCTGGCGGGTGGAGCGTTCAAATATATACGGGACAGATCTGTCAATTTGTCGTATTTTAGTTTAGTTTTCCACCAATCGAGAGGATTTTCACCGAGATGAGCTCGTTTTCTTTAAGAGAGGCCTTCAATTGAGCTTTAATTTCAAAGTTTTTAAAGTTTTCAGATTCTACATCAGAGCCTTCGCTTTTGCTGGAGGAATCTAAGCTTATAAGACTTTTAGCAATATTTGTTGAAGGCCCATCAATGTTCCTTGATATACTATACTGGTTAGACAGACTTAGAGCCATTTCAACAAGATTAGAGTGGACTCTGCCCATGTACACATTCGCATTCGCAAAACATTCGTATCATTTGATGCTAATGCGAATGTGTAAAATTATGCGAATCATTCGCATAACGAATGCGAATGCAAATATTCACAGCATCCCTGGTATGTACTAGGGCTGATAGTTCTATCCGACTTTTTTTTTAATATCCGAGTATTCGAATATCTGATTAAAAATCCGAATATTCGGATATTAACCGGTTCTCCGGTCATCAGAACCAACGGATATCAACCGGATATACGAATTTTATCCATATACACGAATATCCGAACTCTGAATCGTATTAATGAGATTTTTAATGCTGTTTTTTTTAACTAATTTCAAAGATTGGTTTAAGAAAAACTTGAATAACTGGACCAAAATTATTCCGACTTAGACTTATAAGGTATCAGTGCAAAGGTATTTTCCGACTCTTTTCAATTCTTTGCAAAACAAGCCCATTCACTTAACATGTTTTTTACCATTTGATTTTTGAAATACCGACACCTCTTAATTAAACTTGGAATGACGCTCGTTCATCCTGCTTTACCCTTTCATACTTTCAATGAGTTTATTTGCATAGAAATTTAAAGGGGGAGAAAATACCTTTCCAATGATACCTCATAAGTCTAAATCGGAATAGTTTTGGTCCAACTATTAAGTTTTTCTTATACCAATGAAAAAAGTTCAAGAAAAAACAGAATCCAAAATCTCATTACGATTCCATTGAATCTTTTTTTAAGATTTTTATGCCGATTTTTTAATCTTGGAACTGTTTTGATATCTGAGGCGATTTTTTTCCAAATTTTTTTTAAGAAACTATGTTTCGTCACTACGCACAAATAAAGGCGCCCTAGTGTTTTGACGGCGAAAAAAGACGTGTAAACAAATCTTACGAAAGAAGACGCTTAACGAAAACTTCGGCGAAGAAAGACGCGAAACCAAGTAGAAAGACACGTAAACATAGATTTAGGCCAAGGTCTGTCCCTTCAGCATAATTCCCTAAAAAATCTTTGGGGAATTTACATACTGTTACACCCGCAAACATAGTCGACCGCAAAAATAAGTATACGGGTCTTTTTTCGCCGTCACATATTTTAACGCGTCTGTCTTCGCCGTCAACTATGTTAAGTCTTTCTTCGAAAAAGTTTTTTTTATGCGTCTTTTTTCGCGGTCAACTTTTAAGCTCGCGACTTTATTCGTGTCTAGTGACGTTTTATTCATGAAAAACTCCATTTTTATATTATTTTCAAATCGGTCCAGCTCACGTACATATTTCTTAATATTTTTCCGAAATATTTTGGTGCAAATCTTAAAATATAATAGATTTTATAAATCCAATGGAAACAAAGTACCGAGTTTTTTTATATGTACATATTTATGTATGTGTGCATGCACATACATTGGTAAAACTTTCTATTCCTGTGGGTGATCTTTTATGTATGTTTGTATATATGTATGTATGTTAGGGTGGGTCAATCTGTATGGGAGACTCTTTTGCCTATGCGCGTATTGCAGATAAAGATTCTGCGTGTAATTCTAACCAAATTTGCCGAAGAAAACATGGGTCTAAAATCAATTTGGGGTAAATTTGCGTATTTGGCTCTAGTGCCGTAAAAAAGTGCTTAAATTTTGTACTAAAACATGCTATAGTGTTTTTTTTTTGGTATGAGGAATATTCAGCTATTTAATTTTTTTCATATAATATTAATAATAATAATAATAGATTGGATGTTAGTGTTTAGCCGAGCTTCTCCTCCGATTTTTGGTGTGCGCCTTGATGTTGCCATACAAAGTTTTACGCCGACTCCGAACGGCGATTGTATTTTAATCAGAAGCTGTTTTTCATGGCCATTGCCTGCCGAGGGGCGACCGCTGTTAAGAAAAAACCTTTTTTATACCCAAGCGCACTTGTGCACAAGGGTATATTAACTTTGTTCGCATAACGGTTGTTTGTAACAGCCAAAACGAATCGAGATAGATATGGACATATGTATAGATAAATGATCAGAATGAAAAGAGAAGTCGATTAAGCATGTCTATCTGTCCGTCCGTCCGTCTGTCCGTGTACATGATAACTCGAGCAAAAATTGAGATATCTCAACGTAGGTTGCCCTTTATCCAAGGTAGGTTGGTATTGAAAATGTGCGAAATCGGACTGTAACCACGCTCACTTCCCATATAAAGGTATTTTCGAAAATTGCAAAAACTGCGATATTTCAGTAAATATTAGATCCAAATGGTTGAAAATTAGTATGTGGAGTAAAATTGTGGTAAAAAATAATATTGTTATGACATTTTTGGAAATGGGCGTGACCCCGCTTATGATGAAATGCTGTATCTCATTAGCCGCTTCACCAATCCTTACCAAACTCGGTATGGGGCTTGGGTAGGGTCTAGTTAAGAAATCTGTTGAAAATCTTTGAAATCGGTTAGTAACCACGCCCACCTGCCATATAACGGTAATTTACAGAAACACGAAAACTGCGATAAATCAGTAACTACTGGAGCTAATTCACTTAAAATCGATGTTTACAATAACCACTTAGCAGATAATAAGAATATTATAAATTTTTGGATAATGGGCGTGGCGCTGCCCACTTATGACCACAAATGTGTATCTCGGTAACTGATCTATCAATTTCCACCAAACTCGGTGCACTTAATAACCTTGGTACGGAAAAGCAATTTGTTGAAAATTATTCAAATCGGACTAAAATTATACCTGCTTCCCGTATAACGGTAAATTTCAGAAATACGAAAACTCCGATATTTCAATAACTGAGGACGCTAATTGACCTCAAGTTAATAATAATCGCCTAACAATAAATAAGACTGCTACAGACTTAGGAATTGGGCGTAGCACCGCCCACTTTATAACTACAAAGGTGTACCTCGGTAACCACTTTATCGATTTGTACCTAACTAGGTTCAATTATATCATTAAGTCTAACTCTGAATATGATAGAAAACGTTTGAAATCGGGTAAACACCAATACTTATCATGCAAAGGTAGTTCAGAGAAAGTTGAAACGACGATATTTGATACCTGCGTCGGGTATATAAAGTTCGATGTTGCTTTGACCAGGCACTGCTTAGTTTGAAATTTGAATTAACATATATGGTTGTTGTTAGAAAATTTAATTTCGTCGTTTGGGTGCTACACATTATACTAAATAGATTTCCTATATGAACTTTTTATTTATGAAAAAGGTCACTCCATGTAAAAGAGTAATATGACATAAATTTTAAAATGCCTTAATTACCAATTTTTGGTCTGTGCGATTCGCGCAGTAGCCGACCAGTAAGGCATCCAATCCCGGAAAATTTTTTGAATCCCGGGATTTCGGGATCTTAAATTGGTAATTCCGGGATCCCGGAATATTTCGGGAAATTTTTACCACTAATTAAAATATGCACATATAACAAACTAATTTTGTAGTCTTGCTTTAGTGCAATTACTAGATATAAAAATAAATTTGTGTTGGCCGGATTTCGTAAAAAAAATTATGTAATTTTTTTCTTTTTTTCTTCGGAGATATGATCTATCAAAGTTCGAATTTTTTCGTGGTTCTGACCATTCATGTACTTCTTCAAATCTTTATATCTCGGGCCCTACTCATCGTAGAGACTTCATCTTCACGTCGTTTTGAAGATAAAGAAACGGGCTTTCGTTGAACATTTTTAAGTTGATTTGCTTAGTGAAGACCAGTAAATTTGGGATTTAAAATTACACCATCGTAATCCTTCTTTAATTCTCTATAAAAAACATGCTCAAATATATTTTTTTTTTTGGCGAGGTGGTTTATTTTGTGAGGGGCAACAATGTAATCTCTACGATGTAGTCAGAATCACGAAAAAATCCAAAATTTGACAGATTATATCTTCTTCTTCTTCTTTATTGGCGCTGTAACCGCCTAAGCGATTTTGGCCGAGTCCAAAATAACACGCCAGTCATTTCTTTTCTGTGCTAACTGACGCCAATTGGAAATGCCAAAAGAAGCCAAGTCCTTCTCCACATGGTCTTTCTAACGCAGAGGAGGCCTTCCTCTTCCTCCGTTACCAGCATCGCGGCCCGCGTTGAATATTTTCAGAGCAGGAGCGTTTCTGTCCATTTGACCGACATGGCCAAGTACAGAAATACAAAAATTAAGAAATTAAATTTAAGCGTATAATAAAAGGTGATATTCGTATATATACTTCAGTATTTAGTTTAAGATTTATTTAAAGAACTTCGTGAAAGACAACAATTAATCTTGTACTGCTAGAGGCTAGATAACCCAGAAAATTGTTGCCGTTTATGGTGAAAGGCATCATAGGTATCATACTTTTAATCTAAAGCTTTCTTAACCCTTTCAGTATAAAATTTCAACCACTGATTCTAAAAATTTTAAAATATGTATACCAGCTACTTTTGTATCGTTCATTTCAAAAATCACATTAACAAGTATGTAGAACTGTGGTCTTTGCCGTCATTCAGTGTCGTTTATAATGGTCAGTGATATTCTAGGTGTTTAAAAAAGAAAGTGATGTCAACTATTTTTATTTTTTGTTTCATGAAATATATTTCAAAACTATGAACACTGTGCCCCAAAAACAAAAAAATTTCAGAACACACGAAAGAATATATATACTCACGAAACTATGGGCCAAATATAGCAAAACTGCGTTTTTAGGTTTTCACTCTGACGTCAGGATTTTTTTCAAAGGACTTTGAAATTTTAAAAATATGATTAATTCAAAAAATTATTTAAATCAAATTATTTAATCAGTGCTATGTAGAATAACATTATGGGTACGAAATGAAACAGAAAATTCTGTTGTATTTAAAAACAATAAAAGTTTTGCTGTATGTAAAATTTTTTGGTTAACAAGGACAAATAGGTATTGAAAATGCGCTTTTAATAAATTTTATCTTTTCAAGTCAATAAAGTTTGCAGGACGAAATTTGATGATGTGGTCGTATGTACATATATTAGTCCTCAAACAATTTTTCAAAAATAAATATTGCAAATTTTCAAGGATTTTTAAGGACAAAATTTTTAAAGGATATTTTCTGTACCCATTCGTCGTTATGCACCAAAAAATTGATTCTGTTATAATTATACAGAATTTTTTCTTATATTTGATACCCTTATCTTTATACTACATTGCACTGAGTTTTTTAAAAAAGTTTTGGAATAATCATATTTTTTAATTCCAAAGTCCTTTTAAAAAAATCCTGACGTCAGAGAGAAAAACTAAGTACGTGACTCCAACAAATGACCACGTGATTTTTTTTTTAAGTATTCGTAATGTTTTTCGTAATGTTTTTTTTTGTTATTTCTCTATAAAAAATACTGTTCAAGCTTTAACCACATAAATCACAGCTACAAACTTTATAAACAATTTAGGAAAATTTCACAAATTTTCATCAAAATTTCACCTTTTTAATCCGATTCTTTAGACAACTTTTGGGTATGAAATTTTAGTCTAATGAAGTGCAAGTTTCAAATGGCTAGAAAATCCCGTTGATTTCTGAGAATATTTTTTTTGGTGACGGATTTTTGCACTTTTTCCATATAAGCATGAATTTCTTATGAAACAAAATGCGGGAGACCGTTAGGAACAAATTTTGAAAAAATCAACGCCATTTTTTGTAGATTACACTTGTTATATACAAAAAAACCGCAAAGGTAGTCTCCACAAAACAATTATCAACAAGTAATTTTTAAGCAGAAAACACAACCGACTTCAATACTCACATAAAAATTTAGGAGTACCGTTAATTTTTTCATGATCAAATGATCGGATCTAAACCAAATTAGAGAGACACAGACTTTCCAATAGAGAATCATCGAAATCGGTTAACGTGGTCCAAAGCTATGCGGTAACATACATAAAAAAAAAAATATTCCGACGAATTGATAAGTTTCTCCTTTTTTGGAAGTCGGTTAAAAAATACGTAATTAACTATATTACAAGTAATTTTTAGCAAAAAAAAACCGACTTAAAAAAAATATATATATCTATATATTTCATGATTCAATGATCGGATCTAAACCAAGTATAGTTAGTATGGGACCACCTCTGAGACACTACCTTTCCGTTGCAAAAATAATTATCGAAATCGGTTGACGTAGTCCAAAGTTATGCGGTAACATACGTAAACAAAAAAAAAAATATTCCGACGAACTGTTAACCTCCTTTTTTTTTTGGAAGTCGGTTAAAAATCAGCGCGATTTTTTAGCTAGATGAAACTTGCACTTCATTAGACTAAAACTGTATGGGCTAGAAAACTGCATACCCAAAAATGCTATAAAGATTCAGATTAAAAAGTTGAAATTTTGTTGAATTATCATGGAAATTATATCAATATTTTAAATACCCATTGATGAAATAGTCATATGAACAGATAAACTATATGTCGAAAAATAGGCGTTTTTAGTAATCAATGCTATTCAAGCCCAGGAAAAATGTCGAACCTTTGTTGTCTGTGTCTGACAGAGAGGGTTAATGATTTGCACAGTCGAAACATTATCATCATTTTGGTATACTTTTCCATAGGTCTATCTCTTCTTCTTCTGGTATTTACAAACATCGGAGCAAAGTTATAATACCATTTCATGGTTATAAAAGGTTAAAAAAAAAA
>NW_023462400.1:0-7685 GCF_013731165.1 Rhagoletis pomonella
TCGAGAAAACCAGAAAAGTGATTTTTCACACTTAATTTTAAAATGAAGATCGTTTTTATAATTAAATAAAATGTTTAATTGATAGTTTAATACAATTTTTCCAAACTTTACAAAATGAATGCAAATTTCGCTGTATTTCAACAGAACAACGTTTTTAGGTTATGTTTTGAGCATTTATATTCAGTCGGCTGTGAAAACACGTTTAGGAAATTGGACAAAGACATTCCTACTGTCTTTACAGAGGACATGTAAAAAAATTATCATAAAAGCGAGGACAATTTATTTTTGCCAAGACACCTGTTTTTGCAGTGCATACTTTGAGAACTGAGAAAACAAAATTGTGGACATGTGGGGACAATTTTATTCCCGTTTATATTCGAAAAGGATCCAAATATTATGATCACGCTAACAATTTTACTTGACAAGGTCCGACACCTATTTAAAAACACTACTGTTTGATAAATTTTAGTTAAAAAAAAATTACTTTTTACTGGGACTCACTTAGGGTGCAGTCTTGGCATGAAATTAAAAAAATAAATTGTTATTATAAAGTACATACCTTGCCCTTCCATGTCCAAAAAGATTTTTTCGTTTACTTCACAAAACAAAAGCACAGTTAACCATTACACACTATGGAAATCTAGGATTGACGAGAACAAAGATTTATGGTTAAAACAATGACTAGGTTCCAATGAACAATGCTCAGACACTAAACGCTGTGAAAATTCTGGCGTCTGCTATTTGATAAACCGATTATCTACCTTCAAGAAAATAGTTTCTGTGATGAGATTAAACATATTTTTTTAATTCGACTTATGACCGGCTTTTTCATACAAATACTCCTATGTGTGACGGCAGAAGTATCGACCTTTGATAGTTGAGCTAATCTGCGGCGCTTAGATCTCTTACTGCAGTCAGCAAATGGTTTTCTATGCAATTGCTTGCTTGTAGAGGGCAAATCTTCATTACCAGTCTTTGCAAATGTAAAAAGAGTGCAATTTTCATTTTCATTTAACCAGTCGCAGTATTTGGTGATTAGTCTGGATCTTGATCTGTTTACTTGCGTCCAATATCTCAAAAACCTTCGGTAAAGGTAGAAAATGCAATTTTTCAAACTGTCAGTATTTACATTTTCGCCTGATGGCATAGCTTGTGTCAGGGCTTCAAAAACTTTTCGTTTCCTTTCTTCTTGGTTTTTGACGCTTTGATAGGAGAGCCATTTGTATAATATAAACATTCGAGCAAAAGAACACTTATAACTCGATCCTAAAATAAATTAAAAACAAGTAAGAGCAGCGCTGTCTTCGGCTATGCCGAAGGCTTCATACCCATGGGCGTAGCCAGGTAGGGGCAGGGGGGTGCAATTTATTGGGTTTAGTTTCGTACATAAAGGAGATATATGGCAAAAACTGGTATCTTAACAATCAGTGCTATAGGAGATAAAGCTTATACAGCATAGATTTTGACGATTTTCTCAGTAGACTTTGTATTATTATTTATAAAATATCTTACGAAATTTATCGGTTTTAGCTGTTCAAATAAAGGAGTTTTACAGTAAAATCCCATATCTGAACAATCAGATGTATGGAAGATATATGTTGTAGTCATCCGATCCTTGTTATTTTCACTGTAAGTATTCTGTTAATAATGAGTGAAAATGGTGCGAAATTTCATGTTCCTAGCTGCATAAATGGAGCAGTTATGATAAAAGACCTCATATCTGAACAATTAGTTGTATGGGGGCTGCAGGTTATAGTGACCCGATCTTTGTTATTTTCACTGTAAGTCTTCTGTTGATAATGAGTGAAAACAGCGCGAAATTTCATGGTCCTAGCTACATAAATGGATGAATTATAACGAAAAATCTCATATCTGAACAATCAGTTGTATGGGAGCTATAGGTTATAGTTACCCGATCTTTTTAATTTTCACTGTAAGTTTTCTGTTGATAATTATTGAAAACAGTGCGGAATTTCATGTTCCTAGCTATATAAATGGAGGAGTTATAACGCAAAATTTTATATCTGAACAATCAGTTGTATGGGAGCTATAGGTTATAGTGACCCGATCTTTGTAATTTTCACTGTAAGTATTCTGTTGATAATGGGTGCAAGTATTGCAAAATTTCATGTTCGTAGCTGCATAAATGGAGAAGTTATAATGAAAAATCTCATATCTGAACAATCAGTTGTATGGGAGCTATATGTTATAGTGGACCGATTCTTCCGGTTCTGACAAATGATTAATACATTATAAAAATACACCCACCTACCAAATTTGATCCGGATATCTCGAAAACTGAGAGATTAGATTGCATACAAACAGACAGACAGACGGACAGACGGACAGACGGACATGGCTAAATCAACACAGCTCGACGTTCTGATCATATAAGTATACATTTTCATGGGTCTATCTCTTTTTGTTCTGGTACTTACAAACATCGGACCAAAGTTATAATACCATTTCATGCTCATGAAAGGTATAAAAATGGTCAATAGTGCCAATTAAAAAAAGATGTGAAACCTTGAAAACGTTTTTGAAATTGAGGGTTGTCGTATAATCTTTATGCATTACCCAGAGGCAGCTAAACGCAGTTGGAAGGTTTTGATATTGAAACTAGAGATCTAAGCAAACATTTTGGTACTAATATCATGCGTGCAATTTGGTGCAAAAGTAATTAAAAGCTTTGATAAATCGGAAAAGGCAATTTTTTTATACTTTCTGCCGCTTATTTAAAATTATATTCAAACTACTATTAAGAAACTTTAAAGAAAAAAATCAAATACTTGGAATATTGTACATACCTTCAGCTTTCAGCTCCATATCAAAAAAGTTCTGACAAGTAAATATTTTTGATCAAAATCTTCTCCGCGATTGACTTAAAATAATGCGTAGTTTTAGAAATAATAAGCACTTATGGAAAGTCTTCACTTTCGACGGTTGAAACGGAGCTTTAGCGTTAAAAAATTAATTTTTTTTTCTATTCCCAGTTAGAGTGGCTGTTTGTTAGTAATTAGACAAGATATGGTGTCAAAATGACACATCAATATTTTTTTCGAATGACCTACTACGGTACCACTGCAGCGGTATGTCGATCAGTATATGAGGTGCAAGTCAGCAAGTCAGATGCCAAAAATGTACTTTTGTCGTCTTCAACGACATAATGCGCGGTGACACTGAAATAGTTGTCCTGAGCTCGCGAAGTCCACGCATCCACTGTCAAACAAATTGCGAACACCGGCGCTTTACCACTTCGGCTACTTTATTGTATGTTGTGTTTAAAAAAGATGAAGAAATCGTTTTCCTGGTTGGTAGTTTATAGCTCGGATTTAAGAGGAAAATAAATTTTTTGAATTTCGGGTCTTCCACAATACTGAAGGGATGATATTCCTTAACTATCATTTTCAGGAGTTGCCTGACCAGTTCGTCTTTCTTTTTCAACTGCAGCGGTTTGTTGAAGTATCCAGAAATATCGTTGGTTGTTGCGGAATTGCAAGTTCGTGTGGTAGGTAAACTTACGGATGGCTGATTGTCATTTACTGCAACAGTTTCATCACCTGTCTGCCTTGCTATATTTTGGGTGGGATGTTTCCTTTTTATATGCCGCAAAAGCGAACACGTCGATTTGTTCGCTACTGACTGTACCTGGCCGCAGTCCAAGCACTTAACTTTCTTTTCTTTTCCTGGGAAAAATACAACCACATATCGCTGACCTTTTTGCATGCCATTCAACTAGAAATAAATATGATTGATTTATTTTAAAATATTAAAGTACAGCATACACTTACAAATTTCTTTTTCACCCGAGCAAAAAGCACAAGCCAACACAGTTTCAACAACCAATAGTGATGAGCAGGGAACGGATTTTATGGAAATTGCCTTTTTTTCTGCTAAAGGGATAGAGTATATTCGATTAAGAATGTCCACGATTTAGCTTTCCCTGATTTCATATATACACATTTGATGTTGCCTTTTTTTTGCCTTTGTATTGGTTCCAAATTTGTAATACATATGTATTTATTTTAAATACGTCCTAGAAACGTTCAAAGATCGAATATTTATCTTCATGCAAAAGCTGAAGCAGCAGTTTTCTATAAGAATAAAATAGGTAAATAAATAATCTCTTCTCCATGATTACCATGGGCTCTGAAATATTTTTTATCAAAATTATTTCTTTCATTATTTTTGACAATTTCAGATTACTTGCATCAGTTGCAAATATCCGTGATAAGTTGTAGTTATTTCATATTATTGTCAACTGCAATTCCCTGGATTATGACAAAAGGTCATTAAGAGCAACAACGCCTCGTAGAAAAAAAAATTATAACGCGAGAGGAATTTTCACTTCATATCACATAATTTCATATAAGAAGCTTATTTCTTGTATTCCAATTGAAAAAAACTAGCAAATTTGTTTATAGGATTCTTTGTGGCCATCTCGTAAGATATTTAATACTCTTTCCTATCAAGGGTTGAATTCTCACAAAATAATGTTCCATGTTGGGAAGAGAGTGAAACAGGGTGAAGAGTATGTCACCCCTGCATAAGAGATTGGTATAGTTATGGTTCGCTTCCAGCGTATGTACGTGTATTTGTTATGGATGTATGAAAGCAGTGTGTATATCTAAGGTGACCAGAATTTTTTAACATTCCAGGAGGACAAATTCTCCACATTGAAAACACAACATTTTTTTTATATTTATTTTAACACATAAATAACGAATAAATAAACAATTCAAAGTTTCTCTAAACACAAGTCAAAAAAGTTAATAGTACACTGCGTTGCATAATTATAAGATCACCACATATTAACAAATTTTGACCATTTATTTTTAACCCACTTAAAAAAGAAGTACATCAATTCGTTGGAATATATTTTTTGGTATGTTACCGCATACATTCGACCACCTCCACAGATTTCGATAATTATTTTTCCATCGGGAAGGTGTGTCTCACATGTGGTCCCATACTAATTTGGTTTGGATCCGATCATTGGATCATGAAAAAATTAACGGTACTCCTAAATTTTTATATGAGAATTGAAGTCGGTTGTGTTTTTTGCTTTTATTTGCAAAAGAAATTGCTTTCGTTCTTCGACTTTCGCCAAAGTTCGATTATAATTTTGTATCAACGGTATACCTCGTTCAGCAATATATTAACATATTTAATACTTTCTATCGTCGCTAAGACAGCCAACTTCAGGGTCATTTTTTAGAGAATTTAATGCCCTACAAGAATATGCCTAGAAAAACCTTTATCCATTTTTTATAACTTTTCTTAACGGTTCAAAGGTTATAGGATTTTTAATGAACACAAATTTTTTTTACATGTTACTTACATAGAAAATTTCAAATGCCGACCGACAACTTTTAAAATTTAAGTAAAAATCTCTCCAAATGGGAGAATTTCCTTCTCAGTAAATAGGTAATTTAATGCCATAAATTCGTCAGGTTAGGAATTTTGGATCACCCTAATATATATATACAAGAATTACTCGTTTACAGTAATAAGAATAAGTGGAAAATTTCCCGGAAAAAAACCCCAAAAAAAAGTCTGGATCCGCCGCTGGGCCTGTTTTATTTTTGATTATGTACTCGGATATGAAATAACACATTTTCTAAAGAAATTTTAAGCATATTTGCGCTCCAATGCAACGAACATACTTGTTTTAAGCCATCTTACAAATGCTTTATCAAGATAAAAAGTCCCCACACAAAAATATTGGCACTGATAAAACTTATACATATCTGGCAAACAAAATGGCATATGGTAGGCAATAATTTTCCCTGTGAAGACGCGTCGTTAGCTAGTCTTTCAGTGTTGTAAAAGGTCGTTCGCACCAAACGATTTCGCGTCCAACTCACGCAGGGTTGCACGAAAAAAAAATTGAATGGCTAAAAATATCAAAGTATACAAAAAATATCAAAATATTCGCCATAAAAAGGCGTTTGCATTGCATTCTACTTTTGGTTGAACGGCCTTTCAACTAATCGCTTTCAACAAAGTTGGTCGCCAGCCAATATTTAGCCATTCAACTTTTTTTTCGTTCAACCTTGCGAGAGGTGAACGCAAAATTGGTACAACACCGGGAAATACTGTGTTCGATCCTCCAATTACGATCGCGAATTACCCCTTTCCCACGCGCACATTCTTAATTCAATTTGACAGTTCTCAATCTCTGTGTTTTGTTTTTTTTCTTCGCTACAAAATTTATGCAAAATGTAAGTAATTGCTTTTCGTACCTATAAAAAGTGCCATTTTTGATTTGCGAACTGGTTTCGATAAATGTCAGCGATTTGTTCGTTATTCGCATGGTAATTGGATCTGAATTACCAACAAATGAGGTAATTCGCTCTCAAAATTTAGTATGGCGAATTGCGTAATTCCAAGGGTAACTGAAGTGCGAATTACGAGTGAGAGAGCAAACTACGTAATTGGCGGGCAGTGGGAAAGCCGTATTAAATATTATTGATTAAGGCTAAAAGGCGTTTGTACTGTTCAACTTTCACAGGTGGTTAGTTGAATCAAAAGTTTTCACCATTTAACTGAATGTTGAACAATGTAAACTCCTTTTAAATACAATGATTAGGTACGGTTATGAAATAATAATATTCTGAACGAAATTTTTGGCAAATTTCATCACTGCTATAAAACTTGAAAAGGAGGACAAGGAGGACATTTTTACTCACAAGGAGGACAGAGAAGGACAATATTTTTGAGGAGGACAAATCACGTTTGAGGAGGACAATCCTCCTCAAAGGAGGACGGTTGGTCAGCTTAGTATATCACAACTTTGCCTCCCCTATCATGCAACTGTAGCTGGTGAGTAAAACTTGCTCGCAATCAGGTACAGTTTTCCAATTGGAAATTGCAATTGCAGGGAGGCAAAAAGGCAAAAATGAACAAAAACATACGAGCACATACAAATGTACATACATACATAAGTAAGTAGCTCATTTGTATGTTTCCACGTAGCACTTGAGCAACAAAAGCAACGTCAATCGTGCCACGCAAACGCATGCAGTACTGCGCTGTGTCAGCTAAAAAAATAGGTGGCGGCAGGAAAACGGCGCAATGCAAAGCTACTAATAGGGCATACAAGCGACGGTAACACCGTTGTTTATGGCCATAGCCAAGCGAGCGCATTTGAGTCATTCACCCGAAGGCCCATGCGCTGTGGTGCTCTTGCAAACGCTGACACAACAGCCGTTGAAAAGCCCTCCC
Organism: Rhagoletis pomonella; assembly: GCF_013731165.1. NCBI lineage: Eukaryota > Metazoa > Arthropoda > Insecta > Diptera > Tephritidae > Rhagoletis > Rhagoletis pomonella. The sequence goes on from NW_023462400.1 coordinate 7,228, forward strand.
CGCTGCAGTGCTCTAGATATTGATTTTTTGTTTGCGCGTGGTTAGCTCACTTTTTCGGTGCTTACAGCTATGGATACACGAATGTAAACGTGTCTATTTATGTACACACATATGTATGTACGTATGTGGCATTGTATGTATGTATGTACTAGGGATGTTGCGAATGTGGAATTTTAGCCATCCGCGGATGCGAGTGCGGATGCGGATGTTTAAAAGGTAACATCCGCGGATGCGAATGCGAATGTGGATGTCTTGTATTTTTAAGAAATAATTTAGGTGGGTAAATTAGGTGACTTAGGTAAATAAAAAATGGAAAGGTTAGTAATTTTTAATAACACTGTGAGACAAATGGTAGGGGTCAGTGATCGGGAAGGGTTCAAACTACCGGGGAAAGTTATATCGGTAAAAAAGAAGTTATACGTGTCCCGGCGTTTCGCTGGGTCACGTCTAGGAATCGA
>NW_023462400.1:10685-19243 GCF_013731165.1 Rhagoletis pomonella
TCGATTCCTAGACGTGACCCAGCGAAACGCCGGGACACGTATAACTTGTTTTTGACCAATATAACATTTCCCGTTGGTTTCATCCCATCCCGATTTGGCTGTCGCATAGTGTAATCGGCCTTATCTTGAGTTTCGCCCGAAAATTTGTATTCCGCCCATAGTAAATACATGAAAACCAAAAGTGAAAAGTGAACTGGTTCGGGAAAAATGAAACTCATGATAAGACTGAATGTTTTTTTTTTGTACTTGAATTAAAAAATTAGAACATTGTACTTAATAAAAACTTTTCGAAGGGTCGTAAATTAAACAGACGCCACTATATACATAACTACTCGTTCTAGGCGACAAACTTGAAAAACTTGAAACTTGACAAAATTGTAAATTCATTTCGATTGACACTGCACCAGTTGAGAGGACTTTCAGTTATATTTATTTATTTTATTGCGGTGCAATAATTACTTTTTGAGAATTTCATCGGGGCCGCAAATGTCGGATGTATCCTCCTGACTTTCATCTTCACAATCTAGAATCATGGCACGATCGTTGTTTAAACACCGTTGTTTTCCAAAAAATTCTTCGTTCTCATTCTTTTGGTTCTTTCGGAATTTGGGAACCTGTCACTTCATCAGCGTTTTTCGATTTTAGTTTTTGTAATTAATTTTTAATGCTTTCTTCTGTGACAGGTCAGATATACGTGTTATCAGTGCACTTGCATAATATTCTAGGGACCGAAAATAACAGTTATTTTTTTACGAGTTAAATTTGGCCTAATATTTTTTATTCCGATATAAACGTCCTTTCCGGATAATATACAAACCGGTTATCCAAATTAAACAAATTTGGTATCATATAAAAGAGGACTAAAATAGCTTTTAAACAGAAACAACGAACGAAGATTACCACCTCGATTTATAATATTTTTTTTATAGTCTAATACTAAAGAAACTCATATAAACACATACATGACCCAAGGTTTGTTCTATGGTTATTAATTAAAATTTTTTATTGAAATATTTTTCAATATGTGGCTTTCCTCGTTTAGATATTTCAGTTGTAAAGCTATTTAAGTCCTCTTTCATTTGATACCAAACTTGTTGGTTAATTTGGTTAAGCGATTTGTTTATTATCCGGAAAGGACTTTTATTTCGGAATAAAAATATTTGGCCAAGTTTAACTCGTAAAAAAAATGTAATTTTCGGTCCCTTCAATATTCGCATTCGCAAAAGATCCGCATTGATTTTTGCGAATGCGAAAGCGAATGCGAATGTTAGAATTAATGCGGAAGCTCCGCGGTTGCGAATGCGAATGCGAATATTCGCAACAACCCTGGTATGTACGTACTAGGGATGTTTCGGAATGCGAATGTGCGAATGGGAATGTTGGGAATAACATTAAAAAGGCTATAATTAACTTAAGTCATCGTTTTTATTACTTAAAAATTTTGTAAATTATTAGAACATTTATCGAGTGCTTAACCTGTACAGTGTTTTAATCTAGTAGTCAAAGTTCAAAAGGGGCATATTATATTTCAAAAAAAGTAATTTCGCTGCTTTTTCTCTCATGAGGCGATTTCTTAGAGGCTCGTATATAAGGCCGGCTGCACTGAACAATTGCTCACTTGGAACGCTGGCGGGTGGAGCGTTCAAATATTTACGGGACAGATCTGTCAATTTGTCGTATTTTAGTTTAGTTTTCCACCAATCGAGAGGATTTTCACCGAGATGAGCTCGTTTTCTTTAAGAGAGGCCTTCAATTGAGCTTTAATTTCAAAGTTTTTAAAGTTTTCAGATTCTACATCAGAGCCTTCGCTTTTGCTGGAGGAATCTAAGCTTATAAGACTTTTAGCAATATTTGTTGAAGGCCCATCAATGTTCCTTGATATACTATACTGGTTAGACAGACTTAGAGCCATTTCAACAAGATTAGAGTGGACTCTGCCCATGTACACATTCGCATTCGCAAAACATTCGTATCATTTGATGCTAATGCGAATGTGTAAAATTATGCGAATCATTCGCATAACGAATGCGAATGCAAATATTCACAGCATCCCTGGTATGTACTAGGGCTGATAGTTCTATCCGACTTTTTTTTTTAATATCCGAGTATTCGAATATCTGATTAAAAATCCGAATATTCGGATATTAACCGGTTCTCCGGTCATCAGAACCAACGGATATCAACCGGATATACGAATTTTATCCATATACACGAATATCCGAACTCTGAATCGTATTAATGAGATTTTTAATGCTGTTTTTTTAACTAATTTCAAAGATTGGTTTAAGAAAAACTTGAATAACTGGACCAAAATTATTCCGACTTAGACTTATAAGGTATCAGTGCAAAGGTATTTTCCGACTCTTTTCAATTCTTTGAAAAACAAGCCCATTCACTTAACATGTTGTTTACCATTTGATTTTTGAAATACCGACACCTCTTAATTAAACTTGGAATGACGCTCGTTCATCCTGCTTTACCCTTTCAGACTTTCAATGAGTTTATTTGCATAGAAATTTAAAGGGGGAGAAAATACCTTTCCAATGATACCTCATAAGTCTAAATCGGAATAGTTTTGGTCCAACTATTAAGTTTTTCTTATACCAATGAAAAAAGTTCAAGAAAAAACAGAATCCAAAATCTCATTACGATTCCATTGAATCTTTTTTTAAGATTTTTATGCCGATTTTTTAATCTTGGAACTGTTTTGATATCTGAGGCGATTTTTTTCCAAATTTTTTTTAAGAAACTATGTTTCGTCACTACGCACAAATAAAGGCGCCCTAGTGTTTTGACGGCGAAAAAAGACGTGTAAACAAATCTTACGAAAAAAGACGCTTAACGAAAACTTCGGCGAAGAAAGACGCGAAACCAAGTAGAAAGACACGTAAACATAGATTTAGGCCAAGGTCTGTCCCTTCAGCATAATTCCCTAAAAAATCTTTGGGGAATTTACATACTGTTACACCCGCAAACATAGTCGACCGCAAAAATAAGTATACGGGTCTTTTTTCGCCGTCACATATTTTAACGCGTCTGTCTTCGCCGTCAACTATGTTAAGTCTTTCTTCGAAAAAGTTTTTTTTATGCGTCTTTTTTCGCGGTCAACTTTTAAGCTCGCGACTTTATTCGTGTCTAGTGACGTTTTATTCATGAAAAACTCCATTTTTATATTATTTTCAAATCGGTCCAGCTCACGTACATATTTCTTAATATTTTTCCGAAATATTTTGGTGCAAATCTTAAAATATAATAGATTTTATAAATCCAATGGAAACAAAGTACCGAGTTTTTTTATATGTACATATTTATGTATGTGTGCATGCACATACATTGGTAAAACTTTCTATTCCTGTGGGTGATCTTTTATGTATGTTTGTATATATGTATGTATGTTAGGGTGGGTCAATCTGTATGGGAGACTCTTTTGCCTATGCGCGTATTGCAGATAAAGATTCTGCGTGTAATTCTAACCAAATTTGCCGAAGAAAACATGGGTCTAAAATCAATTTGGGGTAAATTTGCGTATTTGGCTCTAGTGCCGTAAAAAAGTGCTTAAATTTTGTACTAAAACATGCTATAGTGTTTTTTTTTTGGTATGAGGAATATTCAGCTATTTAATTTTTTTCATATAATATTAATAATAATAATAATAGATTGGATGTTAGTGTTTAGCCGAGCTTCTCCTCCGATTTTTGGTGTGCGCCTTGATGTTGCCATACAAAGTTTTACGCCGACTCCGAACGGCGATTGTATTTTAATCAGAAGCTGTTTTTCATGGCCATTGCCTGCCGAGGGGCGACCGCTGTTAAGAAAAAACCTTTTTTATACCCAAGCGCACTTGTGCACAAGGGTATATTAACTTTGTTCGCATAACGGTTGTTTGTAACAGCCAAAACGAATCGAGATAGATATGGACATATGTATAGATAAATGATCAGAATGAAAAGAGAAGTCGATTAAGCATGTCTATCTGTCCGTCCGTCCGTCTGTCCGTGTACATGATAACTCGAGCAAAAATTGAGATATCTCAACGTAGGTTGCCCTTTATCCAAGGTAGGTTGGTATTGAAAATGTGCGAAATCGGACTGTAACCACGCTCACTTCCCATATAAAGGTATTTTCGAAAATTGCAAAAACTGCGATATTTCAGTAAATATTAGATCCAAATGGTTGAAAATTAGTATGTGGAGTAAAATTGTGGTAAAAAATAATATTGTTATGACATTTTTGGAAATGGGCGTGACCCCGCTTATGATGAAATGCTGTATCTCATTAGCCGCTTCACCAATCCTTACCAAACTCGGTATGGGGCTTGGGTAGGGTCTAGTTAAGAAATCTGTTGAAAATCTTTGAAATCGGTTAGTAACCACGCCCACCTGCCATATAACGGTAATTTACAGAAACACGAAAACTGCGATAAATCAGTAACTACTGGAGCTAATTCACTTAAAATCGATGTTTACAATAACCACTTAGCAGATAATAAGAATATTATAAATTTTTGGATAATGGGCGTGGCGCTGCCCACTTATGACCACAAATGTGTATCTCGGTAACTGATCTATCAATTTCCACCAAACTCGGTGCACTTAATAACCTTGGTACGGAAAAGCAATTTGTTGAAAATTATTCAAATCGGACTAAAATTATACCTGCTTCCCGTATAACGGTAAATTTCAGAAATACGAAAACTCCGATATTTCAATAACTGAGGACGCTAATTGACCTCAAGTTAATAATAATCGCCTAACAATAAATAAGACTGCTACAGACTTAGGAATTGGGCGTAGCACCGCCCACTTTATAACTACAAAGGTGTACCTCGGTAACCACTTTATCGATTTGTACCTAACTAGGTTCAATTATATCATTAAGTCTAACTCTGAATATGATAGAAAACGTTTGAAATCGGGTAAACACCAATACTTATCATGCAAAGGTAGTTCAGAGAAAGTTGAAACGACGATATTTGATACCTGCGTCGGGTATATAAAGTTCGATGTTGCTTTGACCAGGCACTGCTTAGTTTGAAATTTGAATTAACATATATGGTTGTTGTTAGAAAATTTAATTTCGTCGTTTGGGTGCTACACATTATACTAAATAGATTTCCTATATGAACTTTTTATTTATGAAAAAGGTCACTCCATGTAAAAGAGTAATATGACATAAATTTTAAAATGCCTTAATTACCAATTTTTGGTCTGTGCGATTCGCGCAGTAGCCGACCAGTAAGGCATCCAATCCCGGAAAATTTTTTGAATCCCGGGATTTCGGGATCTTAAATTGGTAATTCCGGGATCCCGGAATATTTCGGGAAATTTTTACCACTAATTAAAATATGCACATATAACAAACTAATTTTGTAGTCTTGCTTTAGTGCAATTACTAGATATAAAAATAAATTTGTGTTGGCCGGATTTCGTAAAAAAAATTATGTAATTTTTTTCTTTTTTTCTTCGGAGATATGATCTATCAAAGTTCGAATTTTTTCGTGGTTCTGACCATTGATGTACTTCTTCAAATCTTTATATCTCGGGCCCTACTCATCGTAGAGACTTCATCTTCACGTCGTTTTGAAGATAAAGAAACGGGCTTTCGTTGAACATTTTTAAGTTGATTTGCTTAGTGAAGACCAGTAAATTTGGGATTTAAAATTACACCATCGTAATCCTTCTTTAATTCTCTATAAAAAACATGCTCAAATATATTTTTTTTTTTGGCGAGGTGGTTTATTTTGTGAGGGGCAACAATGTAATCTCTACGATGTAGTCAGAATCACGAAAAAATCCAAAATTTGACAGATTATATCTTCTTCTTCTTCTTTATTGGCGCTGTAACCGCCTAAGCGATTTTGGCCGAGTCCAAAATAACACGCCAGTCATTTCTTTTCTGTGCTAACTGACGCCAATTGGAAATGCCAAAAGAAGCCAAGTCCTTCTCCACATGGTCTTTCTAACGCAGAGGAGGCCTTCCTCTTCCTCCGTTACCAGCATCGCGGCCCGCGTTGAATATTTTCAGAGCAGGAGCGTTTCTGTCCATTTGAACGACATGGCCAAGTACAGAAATACAAAAATTAAGAAATTAAATTTAAGCGTATAATAAAAGGTGATATTCGTATATATACTTCAGTATTTAGTTTAAGATTTATTTAAAGAACTTCGTGAAAGACAACAATTAATCTTGTACTGCTAGAGGCTAGATAACCCAGAAAATTGTTGCCGTTTATGGTGAAAGGCATCATAGGTATCATACTTTTAATCTAAAGCTTTCTTAACCCTTTCAGTATAAAATTTCAACCACTGATTCTAAAAATTTTAAAATATGTATACCAGCTACTTTTGTATCGTTCATTTCAAAAATCACATTAACAAGTATGTAGAACTGTGGTCTTTGCCGTCATTCAGTGTCGTTTATAATGGTCAGTGATATTCTAGGTGTTTAAAAAAGAAAGTGATGTCAACTATTTTTATTTTTTGTTTCATGAAATATATTTCAAAACTATGAACACTGTGCCCCAAAAACAAAAAAATTTCAGAACACACGAAAGAATATATATACTCACGAAACTATGGGCCAAATATAGCAAAACTGCGTTTTTAGGTTTTCACTCTGACGTCAGGATTTTTTTCAAAGGACTTTGAAATTTTAAAAATATGATTAATTCAAAAAATTATTTAAATCAAATTATTTAATCAGTGCTATGTAGAATAACATTATGGGTACGAAATGAAACAGAAAATTCTGTTGTATTTAAAAACAATAAAAGTTTTGCTGTATGTAAAATTTTTTGGTTAACAAGGACGAATAGGTATTGAAAATGCGCTTTTAATAAATTTTATCTTTTCAAGTCAATAAAGTTTGCAGGACGAAATTTGATGATGTGGTCGTATGTACATATATTAGTCCTCAAACAATTTTTCAAAAATAAATATTGCAAATTTTCAAGGATTTTTAAGGACAAAATTTTTAAAGGATATTTTCTGTACCCATTCGTCGTTATGCACCAAAAAATTGATTCTGTTATAATTATACAGAATTTTTTCTTATATTTGATACCCTTATCTTTATACTACATTGCACTGAGTTTTTTAAAAAAGTTTTGGAATAATCATATTTTTTAATTCCAAAGTCCTTTTAAAAAAATCCTGACGTCAGAGAGAAAAACTAAGTACGTGACTCCAACAAATGACCACGTGATTTTTTTTTAAGTATTCGTAATGTTTTTCGTAATGTTTTTTTTTGTTATTTCTCTATAAAAAATACTGTTCAAGCTTTAACCACATAAATCACAGCTACAAACTTTATAAACAATTTAGGAAAATTTCACAAATTTTCATCAAAATTTCACCTTTTTAATCCGATTCTTTAGACAACTTTTGGGTATGAAATTTTAGTCTAATGAAGTGCAAGTTTCAAATGGCTAGAAAATCCCGTTGATTTCTGAGAATATTTTTTTGGTGACGGATTTTTGCACTTTTTCCATATAAGCATGAATTTCTTATGAAACAAAATGCGGGAGACCGTTAGGAACAAATTTTGAAAAAATCAACGCCATTTTTTGTAGATTACACTTGTTATATACAAAAAACCGCAAAGGTAGTCTCCACAAAACAATTATCAACAAGTAATTTTTAAGCAGAAAACACAACCGACTTCAATACTCACATAAAAATTTAGGAGTACCGTTAATTTTTTCATGATCAAATGATCGGATCTAAACCAAATTAGAAAGACACAGACTTTCCAATAGAGAATCATCGAAATCGGTTAACGTGGTCCAAAGCTATGCGGTAACATACATAAAAAAAAAAATATTCCGACGAATTGATAAGTTTCTCCTTTTTTGGAAGTCGGTTAAAAAATACGTAATTAACTATATTACAAGTAATTTTTAGCAAAAAAAAACCGACTTAAAAAAAATATATATATCTATATATTTCATGATTCAATGATCGGATCTAAACCAAGTATAGTTAGTATGGGACCACCTCTGAGACACTACCTTTCCGTTGCAAAAATAATTATCGAAATCGGTTGACGTAGTCCAAAGTTATGCGGTAACATACGTAAACAAAAAAAAAAATATTCCGACGAACTGTTAACCTCCTTTTTTTTTTGGAAGTCGGTTAAAAATCAGCGCGATTTTTTAGCTAGATGAAACTTGCACTTCATTAGACTAAAACTGTATGGGCTAGAAAACTGCATACCCAAAAATGCTATAAAGATTCAGATTAAAAAGTTGAAATTTTGTTGAATTATCATGGAAATTATATCAATATTTTAAATACCCATTGATGAAATAGTCATATGAACAGATAAACTATATGTCGAAAAATAGGCGTTTTTAGTAATCAATGCTATTCAAGCCCAGGAAAAATGTCGAACCTTTGTTGTCTGTGTCTGACAGAGAGGGTTAATGATTTGCACAGTCGAAACATTATCATCATTTTGGTATACTTTTCCATAGGTCTATCTCTTCTTCTTCTGGTATTTACAAACATCGGAGCAAAGTTATAATACCATTTCATGGTTATAAAAGGTTAAAAAAAAAA
>NW_023462401.1:0-19239 GCF_013731165.1 Rhagoletis pomonella
CCGATCGAGATTTCATTTATTATTTTACATTATTTGGATAAAGAAAAGTTACGCAAATTCAACATCCATCACATCGATGATAGAAATCTGGATCAATTTGTGATCAAATCTGTTTGTTTTGTTTCCTAATTAAGTGAGGAAATTTTAATTGACACCACCGACAAATGATTACATACACATACATATGTTCGGTTATGGTTAAAACAATTCAAGCTTTTGTATTGAATTTTTGATTTAAAACTTATTTTTTCCTTTTCAGTAGGGTTTTTTGCACATATCTTCTGCGTGAGATTTGATCGTAATAGATATGATTTCGAACTCGCGTAAATGTACATTTGCTAAAGCCATAGCATGAACGCTCTTCGAAAATATATGTTCAAAAGTGCTTAATGTTGCATTTTAAATGCAGCAAAAACGCTGCATTATCCTGTTTCCATGTCACATATTAGTAATTCGTTTGGCAGCTCTAGTTCTTGTTCTTGGAAGATGGAGCTAAAATTTAAGTTATCACCAACAATTTTAATTTATACAGAGAATATTTTATTAATATTGCACTAACTGTTGTAATAACTAGAAAAAGTACCAGCAAATGGGAGGAGGCCGGTGAAAACTTCGATAAATTTCCGATAAATATTAGACAAGGCACCGTTTCGTTAGTTATTCGCATAGTAATTCGATCAGAATTACCTATAAATGAGGTAATTCGCTCTTAAAATTTTGTATGTCGAATTACGTAATTCGTAAGGCAATTGGCAAGGCGAATGACGAATGGGAGAGCGAATTACGAATGTGAGAGCAAATTACGAAGTTTGGAAACGCCGTATAATTCCTCAACAAATCAGAAAATGCACCCGTTGCGATGTTTTTACGTGATTTGTGTGTGAAAAATACCAGCAAGTGGCTACTCCGCACGGAGCTGTCAAATCAGTGAATGGAATTGAAATAGTTGAAGACGAAAAAAATTCTGAGCAGGGATCGTGGAAATATTGCGGAAATGTTTGGTGAATAAATTAAAGTGTGAAAAAAGAATTATCAGTGTAAAATAGAAAAAATATACAACCAACAAAATTTTTACCCAACGCAAATGTATTATTTGCCAAGTTTTCGTCGACGGTGCGAAGAAAAACATATCAAAAGTGAGTCAGGTTTCTGGTCGCGCGGGTGCAACAGTCGAAAGGGCAAGACAACGTGAAAGCTTGAAAGGAAAAATATGTAAAATTGTAAAAAATCGGCGCGGCTGTATGAAGCGAGAAAAAGTGAAAAAGCAAAAATAAATTTCACTAAAATAACAAGTAGCAACAGCAAATCGCAACAGTTCGTGGCGCAGTAATAACATTTGCATTTCCAATTCGAACCGATATAATTCCGTCGTATCCATCAATATTTTTGATCACATACGGTCATAAGTGTGAACGTGTTTTCCGGCGCTGGAACGCTGACTTGGTGGACGCGTAACACATCGAGTATACGCGAAATATGGGTGGTTGCATTGGCATACACAGCAACGATAATGAGACAGTCAGTGTGTCTTCTGCGAGCGTTTCGAGGCCAACAACAGCCGCGGGTGAGTAATAAATTCGGCGAAATGGTCTAACCAGCGCTATCATCAATGCACACATTCATTTGCTTATGCACGTTAACTCTTGCCGTATTTGTTTTAGGCGGCGGTCAAATGGGCCCATCGCGCAAAAATCGACCCCTGTGCAATGAGACGATACGTTGGCGTTCCGATGTGCCACTGACTGAGGGCCAACTGCGTTCGAAACGCGACGAATTCTGGGACACTGCGCCGGCGTTCGATGGTCGTAAAGAAATTTGGGATGCACTGCGGGCAGCTACAAATGCGGCAGAAGAGCTAAATTTCGAATTAGCACAGGCAATACTTGATGGAGCGAATATCTCCGTGCCTAATGGGTAAGTTAGCAAAAAAAAAAACTCGACGAGTTATTCATATGGATGCTTTAAACCTATCAACAAAAGCTAAAGAGACTGGCCTTGGCCAGATATAGATCTCGATCGTTCCAATTTTGTAGCCCCGATTGTCGTCTGAAGCTGTTCGCTTTATTATTCATCTTTAATTGCCTTAATCGCCAGTTGCTATCAACGCCAACGTAAACATCAACAAAACCACAATAAAGGCGCCCAAAGCGACCGCAAGTAGTCGGCTGGGTGTTTTACTACTCTGTGCGCCGCTGCACACACACATTACAACTGTATGAAATGTCATTCAATCGGCACTTCATTCTTCCTACTGATCCGCGACTGTGGGACATTTATAAGCTCATTTGTTCTGACGCGCCCTTTAATTATGATAGTGTTTGCCGTTAGCAGTGACTACCCCAAATAAAGAGCTAAAAATAAATTTGCATTCTCTTCTGTTTTGTTTTTGAGTTTTGAGTTCATACTTTTCATTTAGTATTGTCGTTTTGATTACATCGCGGCAGTCGACCCTAATCCATTGCCTTTCAGTTAACTTAGACCTAGATCTCTACTACCGCAAACGAAAAACCAATCTAATAGATGCATTAATGGCGGTCAGTGGCAGGTCATGCAACACTAATCGTACATTAACATTCAGTATCAACATTGTTGATGGCGTCAGCGTTGGCGTAACTGCTTTTATTCGTGACCGTCGTATCCAAGCGCACGCTGAGTACACCGTGCAACAATTTTGGGTTCTGGAATCTAACGGGGAAGCGACCAACACAGATCGATAGTACTTGATTAGGATAAGAAAACTCTAAAAAAAAACCAAAATAAAGGCACCCAAAGCGACCGCAAGCAGTCGGCTGTGAGTTTTACTCTGAGGGAAATACCCACGCCGCTGCACACAAACATTCCAACTGTATGAAATGTCATTCAACTGGCACTTCATTTTTCCTATTGAACCGCGCGGGGGGACTTTTATAAGCTCATTTGTTCTGACGTGCCCTTTCATTATGATAGTGCATGCTGTTAGCAGTGACTACCCCAAATAAAGAGCTAACTTTTTAAAAATAAATTAGAATTCTCTTCTGTTTTGTTCTTGAGTTTTGAATTCATACTTTTCATTTTGTATTGGCGGTTTGGTTACATCGCCTTAATCCATTGCCTTTCAGTATATTAGTAGATCTAGATCTCTACTACCGCAAACGAAAAACCAACATAATAGATGCATTAATGGCGGTCAGCGGCAGGTCATGCAACACTAATCGCATATGAACACTGAGTATCAACATTGTTGATGGTGTCAGCGTAGGCGTAACTGCTTTTATTCGTGACCGTCGATATTCAAGCGCTCGCTGATTACACTGTGCAACAATTTTAGGGTCATGGAATCTAACGGGGAAGCGGCCAACACAGATCGAGAATACTTGACTAGGATAACAAAACTCTCAAAGCGTTTTAAAAAGTTAGCTCACCTTCAAAAGTTATAGTGGGTCAAAGTTAAACTTTTCCAGGGTAATTTTCTGCACCAATTTTTTAATTTTTTTTTCTTCATAGGAGCTCCTCAGAATATTGTAACGGCATTACGGGATAGTTATAGATAAATTTATAGATGTGTTCAGAAAAGCGAAAATAATTGATTTAGTCATGTTTGACTGTCCGTAAGACCGCCTGCTCGTCCGTTTGTCCGTCCGTTTGTCCGTCCGTCTGTGCAGGCTCTATCATAAGTAAAATTTTAGTTTCTCGATGAAACTCGGTGCACAGGTTATTATTAGGTATGTTATTATTAGGTAGGTTATCATTAGGTATGGAAAATGGGCGAAATCGGTCAATAACCACGCCTACTTTTCATATAACGCCACTTCTGGAAGCGAAGTTCTTCAAATTTATTAAGTAAATTGAAAACAGATGTCATGCCCCGTTTCTGCATAAGGCTTGCAATGTGGGTGCGACCACGCCTAATTTAAATCAAATGTTTGTATCTGAAAAACCGCTTCATCAAATTTATCCAAATTCACATACACATTTCTCGTGAGTTTATCTCACCGTTTTGTATAAATGGGCAAAAGCGGAATACCACGTCATTTTTCCATATAAGAAACTTTAAATATCACAACGAAATTCTGAAATATAAGACATGGTATTTTTTGTTTGAGTTATTTGCGACACTTCAGCCAACAGTTACCAACTGAATTAGACGATCGGTATCATAAGCTTTCTCTTCCTTTCGAGATGAGGTAAATTTTACTAAACTTTATTTGTCCATTAACGTTAAATTGACTTATACCGTTTTAAAGGTATAGAGGAAAGCAATCACCTGACACAATATTAGCGTAAATTTGTTGGTGGAGTATGAAGACGTACGAAGAATCAGACGAAGAAGAAGTAATAGAGCTCGACGTAAACGATTTACTGGATGATTACGTTGTATTAGACAATGACGATGAATAAATTTTGTAATGAAAATTTTATTTTTTAAATGCAAGCGCCAAATTTTGAACGCCAATATCTTTTGAAAGCGAGCTAACTGTGCAAACCCCTTTTAGAGTTTTGCTATTCTAGATCAGTACTATCGATCTGAGTTGGCTGTTTTTCAGTTAGAAAAATGTGTTTCACAGTGTTATTATTCGACGGTAACATTAGCGCACACAAGGGGTAGGTTTTGGGGTTCAACTCTTCTGTAACATTTTTTATTACTTTTGAAAGTTGAGCACATCTTGTGTTTATAGAGCTTTTTATTGAAAAAGTAATTTTTAAGCAAAAATACAGCCACTTCAATTTTCAAATACAAATTAAGGAGTACCCTTAATTTTTTCATGTTCCAATGGTCGTATGTAAAGCAAATTACGGGATGACGCTTAAGGTACATTCTTTCCGATAAAAAAAAAGAATTATTGAAATCGGTTCACGCGGTCCAAAGTTATGCGGTGGCATACATAAAAGAAGAAAAATACTCCGAAGAATTGATAATCTCTCCTTTTTTAAAGTCGGTTAAAAATGTTGGAGTTCTTTGTTAATTTTATGTAAATAAAATGCAATTTATGGAACTTTAAAAAATGTATGAAACTTTTTTTATTATATCCTGTACATAAAACTTGCATGAATGTATTTTAAGGAGCGAATTATCAGTATTTTCTGATGATATATATTTATAGGTATAAAACCCCCAAAAATATATTATGGGGTGCGCCCCTGGACGGTAATTATTTTGTTGAAAGTTTCAACGGAATTGAATGTAGCATTTGCGTAATTTGTGTGCCCAAAGGAGTGTTATGGAGTATTATTAATTACGTTGAAATGGTTGTAATCTCTGAAAAAAAACAACGAGGACGCCAAATGCACACACTTCATTTCAGGGGTAAAAGCTAATGCATATGTCAATATATAATTTTGAAATTTGTTTCTCGAGATTACTAAAAACAAATACAAATCTACGCTGTGACCGATTGGTAATGATGATTAAATAATCTAAAAGATTTTTGCCACAACAAAGCTTTTAAAGCCTTCTTACACGATATGTTTTAGCATCTGTATATGTCTCTTATCGATATTTTCATATTGACGGACTTATCTCGGAAGCCAGTTCGAAAATGCCCTATCTCAGAAGACTTTTCAAGAACGCCCTATTTCACAATTTGGTTGAAGAATGCTCTATTTTACCATTCGGTTCAAAAACGCCCTATATCGTCATATTTTTAATATATTCTCAGTTGAGACAAGACGTGTTTGAATCAAATTCGGAGATTGTGAGTTTTCAACCAAATTCTGAAATGGGGCTTTCTCCAACCAAATCCTGTAAATTTTGTATGTACACGCGGCATATGAAATTTCGGCTGAAAAAATTGTATAAGCATTAATTTTTGAAAGTTAAGTGAAAATATTTTTACTGGCAGCTTATATTTACATACATATATAGTGAGTGTTTAAATATTGCATTAAATTTAGTTACAGTGAAACAGAATAGCACTATCACTTAAGTTTTTAATGGTACTGAAGAAGTTTTCTACTAACACTAACCTGGTAATAAATAGCGAATAATATAATTTCTTCCTATATATGTATGTATGTAGATTAGACTGCATCACCAAAAAAAGTTGGGGTTTTCCGTCGGGATTACAAAGTTTATTATATTTTAAGACTTCCACCATATAAATAAGAATAGCTTCTTAAAGGATTTTTTGAAAAATATTCCCTCAGATGACAAAATAGTTTAAGCTTAAAACAATTGCATAAAAACATGAAAAAAAATTCAACGGAGTCGTAATAATGACGTTTTTGATGCTGTTTTTGATCTTATTTCAAAGACTGGTTTAAGAAAAACTTTAATAACTCTGCCAAAACTTTACCGATTTATACTTAAACACTACCGATTTTTTATGGAACTAGTTGGACGGAGTGGTCGAAGCTGCAAACTTATCAGAACGCCGCGCTCCGTACAGCGACAAAGCTTCGCTGCCACGCCAGGCCCGCATCCTTCTGGGCCAACCGTCTGGATATTGTAGCCGCCTAAACAGCTACTTATCTATACTCGACCCCGTTATCCCCAATGAGTCCCATGTCAGCTCACTGGTCCCACTCCATCGAAACGGCGTGCTTTCTGAGCTTACCGTAAACTGAACTTGCCTACAATGATCATTAAATTTTTAATAAACAATTTTGCTTTTTAAATGCGTTTAAAAAACCTCTTTTAGTTAGGAGTTTTTCCTACTGCAACAGGGTATCACCTGACTGTCTCTGTTTTTTTTTTCACCACATATGTTTGGGGAACTTTTTATGACTTTCTCTATTGTTAAATTCCTCGTTTTTTTCGTAATCATAGGCTTAGTGCTATAATTTACTTATCTGATAAAGTTAATTAATAAGACCTCAATTATAGAAATAAAAGTTACTAAATGTTCATTAACATGTGCATAAACTTTTTAATACGTCAATTTACACACATGCTTACGTACACATTAGGGATGCTGCGAATGTGGAATTTTAGATATCCCTCTATGCGAATATCTAACAGCTAACATCCGCAGAAAAAGAAAAAAAAAGGAAAAAGGAAAATAATTCTTCATTCACATTCCTTTGGCTGTTTCAGAATTTGAGGAATCTGTTACTTCATCAAGGCTCTTCGATTTTAGTTTTTGTAACTCATTTTTAATAAAGTAAATGCACACAATTGCGGGGTAGTACGTTATTCCGTTGAATTCCGATTTTTTTATTTAAATAAGGAATTGGTGGAATGTTTGATCAAATAAAAAATACCCGCATAAACTTTGATTTTTAAGAACTGACTGTACTTATGGATTATATTTATATAATATCAGGCAGTTTATAAGTTGTAGTTCGGATAATTAACATCATGTAAGGAGATGTCCTAAGCGAAGTGTTAACGACTGTAGTGTATTTTCTTAAGGCTGTAAAAATTTAACGATAAGTATTTTTCTCACTATGACTATATTTTAGTATTCATTAAACATCTGTAAATTGTTTGGGTAACTGCCAAATTCATCCCGGTAGATTTAATTACCTTAAAAGTGATATTTCTGATTCACGGAATTATGTACATATTTCGTTTACAAGGGCTTTTCAACACTTTACATTTTTTCTTATTTTGATTAAATTCTTGCAAAAGCTGTCACACTAATTCTTTTTGTCATTAAAGTAAACCCTAAAGAAATTGTTGAGGTAATTCCGTACTATAGTTTTATTAACCTAAACGTTAATATTTTAATGGTAAATATCTGTGGTTCACTACATTCTAATGAATTATTGACATTATAGAATTTTTATTTTTATTATTTACAGTAAAATGTTGAAAATGTATCAAAAATTTAATTCATTATCATTATTTTGAGATCACATTGATAATTATCAATTAGATATTTTGTAATTACAAAAAAAATACGATGATATATCATAATTTAAGGTTTAAATTGTTGTCACGGATTTATGTTCTTTCAATTGTACATGCGCGAACGTGCTATACCACGCATTTACGTTCAAGCTGTAAGAAGAGAAGGACGTATTTGCGGCGCAACATTTTACACTAGCATTTCATTGAATTGGGTTCAGAAATTATAAAAGAAAGCGCTTATTTTTGATAGTAAATAATTTAAAATTTGTGTTCCACTCGCTGATTATTACATTAAATGAGGATAATTTTATTTTACATCAAAAATGGCAAAAGCACTACTCAAAATAAGATTTGGCCCAGCTCTGAATAATATCAATAATCAAAAATTGAGTATATGTATATAAGCTGTAAAATTATACAAAATACATGATCAGAAGCTAAGGGCCATTTTCTCAAGTAGGTTTTAAAATTTATCAGCCCATTAGACACAAATTTTTAGAGTAGAGGAGTGTTACTCATGTGTTCATGGCTTATGATTAACATGCTTTCCTGATCCTTTTTCATATAAAAAATCTTTGCGTATTTTCATTTGATAGCTAAATTTTTTTATTTTTCCCCTGTTGAGGTTTGAATTTTTGTAGTTCAAAAAAAAAAAAACGGTTAGCGCTTCTGAATAAGCACATCTATGATGCGGGATTTATCCCTGCTGAAGTCTAGAAAAAAGAATTCTGATGAGGAGATGTGGTGATCTCCGAGATAGATTTTCTCCAACAAATAAAATCGTGGTACAAATATCAATAACAATATTAAAAAATAGAAACATTTTGAATGTTTAAATAATTTTGAATGTTTAAATTAATTAAAAAAATAATGCGCAAACGGTTTATGGAGAATTTTGTTTTTTTGTTTCATATGCCATATTTTGTATTAAGGTTGCTCAATTGGTCCGTAAAATATACGTGATTAAATGGAACCACTTTTTTACCTGAATAATGGTAAATTGCGAATTAAGCAGTCAAGACGATGAAAATGAGTGGAACAAATTGGCGCTGGCCTGACAAAGTGGACGTGCTCATCTACGATGCTTCAGATGTCCTGAGAAGATTGGAATCACCAGTATTACTTAAAAACCGCGGAGTTTATGCATTTAATGATTTAAGTTTTCAAAAGTAGTTGGTAGAAAAAGAACTGCTATTGCATTGTACTAATTATTCCATTGATTTTATATTTTTGTTTAAGTTCGGAGGTAGTTAAATAATTTTGATGAACATTGAATATTATTTATTTTGAAAGTTATCTTAGAAATAACTCTTATTTGTGATTAAGTTCTTAAAAACACAATTTGTACAAATTAAAATTTTTGGTTAATACAAATTTTGATTTCCGCTTAAATTAAAATTAATTTTTTAAGTTAAATAATAAAGATATCATCATTTTTATAACATGAAATCTGTATATTTATTGCATCGCCAGAATTAGGAACACTTTATAACGGAATTAGTTACATCAAAGAATATATGCTGCGGATTTAGAGACATATTAAAGTGTCATTAAATTTATTAATATAAATTATAATTCTATTTATTTTCCTTTGCCGATAATTGGAAACTTATCTTAGTTGATCGATTTAAAGGTAACATATTAATTTTTTAATTTACATTTGGTAGTTTCAACGCAAAAAAATTAAAACGTCAGAAAAACCCTTAGTACCCCGGAATTATGTACATTTACCTACTTTCTTCAGGAATGAACATTTTGAACAAAATTCTGTTTTCAAAGTCGTGGCTGCGAGCCGAATCGGATCAGAACATTGTTATTTAAAAAAAAAAGCACCCCGTCTTTTTATAAGCATTTTAGTCTCAGATAGTTACGTAATTATTATCTAATTAAAGGTCAGAGCTTTTTAATTATTTGAGCCAGACGTTGATCATATCTGCCGGAGTTTTTAGCCAATGCATATCCTTATGAAAAAAATATTGCCCGACAAGTAAACAAAACTAAAATTTTTGATAAAAATAAATTCCCCAAAGAGTCCCATTTGAAATTATTGAAACGAATATATCGTCACCCGATATGCAAAAAGACGTAACAACATCGAAAAAAATGGAAAACGTCATGACGTCACATTTTTTGTTTTTTTGGGGGTGTAATTCGATGAAATCCATCATATAAATCAAAAAAACAAATTTTTAATTTTTTATTAGTTATGTATGACTTTTTGCATTTCAAGTGGCGATATGTAACATCAAAAGCAAATCACGAAAATTTGGTTAAGAATTACACTTTCTTCTTTTGTGTCTAGTCGTTTTTTTTTAAGATTGGTAAGAGAATCGTAATAGAGAAAGAAACCAATGCAGGTACTTAAAGCACAGAAAAAAAAAATATTTTTAAAAGGACTATGTTCTCTTTGACGTACGTCAAAGGTCAATTAGAAGTGGGAACTGGCATTAATGCCCATTTATAGCTCGGTTATATAGCTTAAGAAAAAAATAAATATGACATATGACTTCCACGACCACAGGCAAAAATATTGGCTACAATTTGTATTTTGTTTGCCATATATACGTTTTATCGGTACACCTGCACAACATTTGCATTCGCAAAAGCTCCGCATTGATTATTGCGAATGCGAAAGCGAATGTGAATGCTAAAATTAATGCGGAAGCTCCGCGGCTGCGAATGCGAATGCGAATATTCGCAACAACCCTAATACACATGCACATACATATATGACTGTGATCACATGAGTACCAGTGTACAAAAGTCAACTATGCTCCCTAGCATCGGCCACCTGTTCGGAAAGCTGATTATTTATGCAAATATTGTTATTATTTAATACTAATGCGTAAAATTTCCATAATTTTTCATTTCGCTCCTCGTCTTACATTCAGTCTACACTACAGCTTTCTCTCCAATAGTGTAAAATGATCTTGACAGATATTAAACGCTGCACAGATACGCTAAAATCTATAAGCATACAAGTGTTTTTTACAATTGAGCGCTTTGTAAACACATAAATGCATACATACGTCAGAATATAAGTACATAAGTAAATATCTACATATGTATGTATGTATGTACTTACTTACAATACGTACGAATGTACATTTGTGATTTGAAATCTTTCTCAAAAGTATCTATTACATTCAATTATCAAGTTAATCAGCCGATACAAATTTGTGCAAACAACTACCGTGCCGTGATTCGACTAGAACGAGTACATTATACTATGTACATTAGATCGAACAACCTTAGAAGCAAATAAAAAAAGTTCGTAACGCCACCAATCAACGGATGAGTGGCGTGAGGTATTTTGCTAGTTAACCAGACGACTTCCAGAAACCAGAAAACTTCCTTAGCAAATGTTTAATGACATTAGGCTGGTACGTCAGGGTCACAAGGTCAATAAATTTGGAAAAAAAATATGTTTTTTTTTTGGAGTAATTTTTTGGTCTAATAAATCATATTAAACAGTATTTATTGAGCTTGCAGCTCTTTTTAAAAATACCTCCACTCACTATTTTGATACCGATTTTGAAAAAATATTTTTAAAAACTAATTTCATTTATAAAAAAACTCTATTTTTGGAGGTATTTTCAAATGGGTGCAGCTCACGTAAATTTTTAATATTTTTCCGAAATATTTAGGTGGAAGTCTTAAAATATAGATATTATAATTCCAATGGAAAAGTAGTAGCGATATTTTTGAATGGAGCGCTGCACCCTAATGTACAGTGCATACCATCATACTTACATGCATTATGTAGCTGTAAAATATAGATATGCCTAATCATTTTTTGGTATGCCGTTTTATAGCCTATTCAATTTTAGTAGCTTCAAGTGGCTCCAAAATACCATTGATTTTTAATAATTTTTTTTGGTGACGATGTCACGCATTTTTAAGTTTTTTATGATATAGCAGGGAATGCCTGGCACTGTAAAAAAAAAAAAAATAATACAAAAATCAACGGGTGGGACTTTGTTAAAGATTGATGGCGTTATTCATAAAAAATAAAGTACCTTTATAAAAGGTTTATAAATTGAAAAATATATGAAAACGTCAATTTATAAAGCTCTATAAACCTACTTTATTTTTTATGAATAAGGCCATGAGTCTATACCCAGCCAATAGAATCAGTTACAGCCTTAAAACTCAAAATACATACGTGACATGACTAACGAAATTTTTATGAAAGAATCGAAATCTGCAACCGCGGTCGTGGTGGACATCTGTCCGTTATCATTTTCCGTCTATTATTGGCAAGCCTCTTTTTAATATAATGAAAATTTGAATATTTTCATCTAAATTCTTGTTATATTTTGTTTTGAAAAACAAACTTTTTGAAAAGCCCCGAGGTTCGGCAAACATTCTTTTTTTTTCGAAATCGCCTTTCAAAAACATATTAAAGCCTACTGTTTGGCAAATGTAAACAAGTATTTTTGTTTTTGGGCCTTTGAGGAAATATTCACAAAACACTTCCGATTTGTGGATTTTTCATATTTTTTATCGTTTTACAACTACATGTACATACATACGTAAATATGTACTACATGGTATATGACTCTCCATCTATTGTTTGAATGCCATTTGTTAAATTTTTTTTATTGCTGCATATTAACAAATTTTGCCAGCACAGCTTAAATTATTAGGCTGCTCATTTTAAATTTGAAGTTTATCGCAAGAATTTTTTGATAGTCCAAGTAATGGTATCAGTTAAACTGCTTTGTTTTTGTTGTTATATATACGATATACAGCGGCGCTCACGTAAATAGAAAATATTTACTTTTTACAATGGGCCTTATAAATAAAAAATAATTAATTGCTTTTCTTTAAATTTAAGACGTTTTACTCTATTTGTTCACACAAATTTAAGTAAAAGGTCTGTAATTTTAAGAAAAAGAATTTGCTTATTTTTCATTCATAGGCCTAATATTCACAATATTTTACGTGATAAATTTTTTTCGAATTTTTTTTTATAAAATATAGTAGATTCTATAACATAAACCATAAAAACAAAGTTTAAAAGTAAAAAAAAAAAATACAGAAGACTTTGACTGCTTTATAAATCGAAAAATTGTTATGAAAATAAGTATCACTTTAAAAAGCTGTGTAAATCTATTTCTACCTCGCTTTTATTACCTTGGGATTTTAGCTATGTAATAATGATGCGCCTAAAAGATGCAGCAATTTCCATTATCAAGTTACAAACCTAATGCCAGTACCAATGAAAATTCCAACGATTGATTTCGCGTGTTATTCTATTCTTTATAATAGTTTTAAAATAAATTGAATTTAAGACTAAAAGGATGCAAACTGTTAACACCAAACTAAAATAGGATTAAAGTAATTGACACAAAAAATTCATTTTACCGGTAAACAAAGTGTGGGGTGCTTAGATTTTATAGTTCTGCTATTGACAATATTCAATATTACTTAACTGAAAATGAAAAGTTCAAAACAATTGATAACAAGCCTCCTACATTTCGTTTGCCAATAAAATTAATTTGATTGTCAATTACTTTAATCCTATTTCAGGTTGGTTTTAAAAGTTAAATTAACAGCCTTATTCTGTATCACGAACGATAGGCAACACGAACGATTCGTCTGCAGAGGAATGCTTCAAAAATTAGTCCGGCGGCGTCATTCTAGCCGGTTTAAACGCAACCGAGACCATTGCAACGTAATGTATGAAAAGCAAGACGAAGACGACCGATAGAGTTTAAAATCACAATCTGAGAGGTTGTCGTCTGCAGACGAATCGTTCGTTTTGCCTATCGTTCGTGATACAGAATAAGGCCCTAAATCAAGTTAGGGAACTCCCTATTCCTCTTAAACGAAATTTGTATCTCTATAAATTATGTTTTACTTTTTAGTTCACATTGTAATAAAAGCGAGTTTTTAGTTTTTTAAACTATAATTTTGTTATGAATAAGGCCATAAAACTCTGGGCACTATTCAGGTAAGTTTAACAAATTTCAAAAACATTTCTTCAAATTTTAAAAATTGCGAGTTTCTTTCATATAAAAATAAACGATGTTTAATGTTTATTCGTTATATGGAAGGAAATGCAAAAAAAATAATAATTCTAAAAAATTAGCAATTAAACATACGTGGCAAAAAATATCACTTTGAAATGGGGGTGTTATTGCTATGACCGATACTGTACGTACATATGCATGTGAAAATACAAACAAATTTACCGATTTTCTAACCGCCACCAAAAGCAGCTGGTGCTACCAAAAAAGGTGACATGCACATTCATTATTTTTGGTGTTTTTTATGACATCATAAAGTATTATAAACAACGTGATAAGATAATTTTTTTTTGATAAATTAATAGTAGCCATGTATCGTTATATTTTTGTGTTTATGACACAGAATTCGAATGATTTTTGCAGCCACTACTGTATGTCGACAAAAATGCATATGCATTCGAATCTCATTAAAATATATGCGACGAAGACTTTGAAATTTCAAGAACTTTTATTTTTTTTAATCGCGAGGGCCACTGAAATATTTAAAAACGATGTTCTTATGTAAATTTCGTCAGGACTTCAGCGACAAACTTCTGAATATAACATTCCATTACTCGTCCGGGCAGGCTATTACCATAATGGTGGACAATCTATAGATTCTACTTTCGTTTCACAGAACGAAGGATTTCAACAAATCATTCTCTTTTCATAAAAAATCAACTTGTTAAAACCAGTTCAACAAAAAATTAAACGAAACAAGACAACTATCTTCAAATCTCTTTACTGCCTCTGAAAAGACTTATTGAACGATCCGCTACTGAGAAGGTCCTCGTAAAATTAAATAAATAAATGAAAACAAAAATTATATGTTTACTTTAAAACAAAAAACTAAAAATTTAAACAAAATAAAAGTTAAAAAAAAAAATGAAAAAATTCAAATAAAAATTTTAATTAAAATAAAATTATCTAAATTGAAAAAGAAAAAGGTATTTTTCTAAAATCAAAAAAATTAAAATAAAAATACTTTACTTTTTAAAACAATCTAATCCGAAATTAAAAGAAAATTAAAATGAAAAGAAAAAACGAAGTTCCTAGGAAAAATAATAATTAAAAATATAAAATCTACAAATTAAAGGAAAATTAAATAAAATAATAAAACGAAAAAGTAAAATAATTTTTGTTTTTCTTTTTAAAACAATAATACAGAAAATTAAATGAAAATTAAACAACAATAAAAAAACATCAAATTAAAAAAAGGAAAAATATCCTACGTATATATTTTTCTGTTTAGCACAATAACTAAAAACTAACCGAATATTAAATAAAAAAAATTAAATTAAAAGAATAAAATGTAATTCAACGAAAATAAGTACATTAAAAAAAGAAAAAAACATTAAATAAAAAAAAAAATTATAATAAAAAAATTCTGCTGCCTGAGTATTCGACCTTGGATCTCTTGAATGACAACTCAGCTCCGGCCATTGCGACTGTTCGAGCATTGCGAGCAGAATAATATCCAGTATTAGACATATCTATAGCACCCCCATTTCAAAGTGATATTGTTTACCACTTATGTTAGTTTTGTTTAGAATTTTCAATTGAAATTCTAAAAAATCAACGGCAGGTAATTTTAAGCCACTTGAAACTTGTACATGCATTATTGGACTAAAATTGAATGGGCTATAAAACTGTGTACTCCGAAAAATTCTAACACTTCTGAGAAAGAAGCTTGAAATTAGGGTGAACATTTGGTGCATTATTTTCTAGTCTTTTAAAAAGTTTTAAACTTGGCTTAATATGGGTTTTGTTAGAGAATACATTTTTATTGAAATTCTTAAAAATAAATAAACATAAGTGGAAATCAATATGTCCAATACTACATTCGGAAGATGCTCAAGAGCTTCCGTCAAAAGAGTTTTTGTCAATGACAGTTGTAGGACTTTTCTGTCAGAATAAACAAAATCTTTCAAACTATCTTACAAAAGACTTGCCACTTAAGTGTTAGATTTTTCCCTACTTTCGAAAATCGGTTTTCATATAGCGATTTGAAAAAACTGGGTACGCATTTTCAAATTAAGGAAAAAACCGAATAAACCGGTTTTATTTTGAAATTATGACCAAAATTATACTATGACTCCAAAAATAGGTATAGCTTTAATTTTGAAATTAGCAAGCCATAATTAGACTGCGGATTTTTATGCAAAATACGGAGCCTAGAGGCAAAGTGTAAAAACGCATGCAGAACATTTTTAGAGTTGCTTTTCTTTCAACTACTGCGAATATGAGATGAAATAGAGTTCCAGATGTGGATAGCATTGACAAAGAATAGCCGTGCACAGCTGAGATATATAATTTTGGTAGGAACAGTCAAGTCCTTTACTCGAGGTGATATGGGGAACGTTAATTTTTCATACATATATTTGGGTGCCTTATTCTTCATGAGACGAAAAAGGAATATACAGCTTCTAGCTTTAAGATATTCAGAAATTTCGCAGCCAAGTGAGTGCGTTCTCCAAGCAGAAATATGCTCATAAGCCTAACTAGCCCAAACACATAGAGCGTGATCTGGTTAAATACTACATCTATTTTGTGAGCTGATTGGGAATTTAATCTGCTGTAGCCTACTTCAGAATAACAGATTATGGGCATTATAAGCAGAGTTGGGCAAAATTTATTCGAATGACGAATAACAAATGAATAAATTGTTTTTCTTGTTATTCGAAAATAATAAATAATTTTGGTTATTCAAAAAAAAATTATTCGAATGACGGATAAATTATGTTATACGTTATTCGAATAATTGTTATCTTCATTAATTATTCGAATAACGAATAAAATAATAATAAAACAAGTAATTTATGTATATAGATACCCTGCAGGGAGTGACGTTAGCTTATACCTAACTTTAGTCTGTTTACGCGAACACTAGTGCTAACTATTAACTGTGTATTTTGTTCGAAAAAAGCTAACTACTTTTGTGGGGCGATGGCCGCAAAAAAGTCAGACCTGGATACCTCTGCATTACATGTCAACTAACTTGTAACTAACTACTTTTGGACATAAAATATCAATAAGAAAAACAAAATATTTTTTTGTTTTTTACTTTTTTATTTACTTATTTATTTACTTTATTTTATTACATTTCATATTTGTTTACATATTCTGCTCTGGGTGGCCCCATATTCGAACACCGTCAGACATAACTTCAAAATGATAGTATAAAATTTCGATCTTCCTTTTATTTGTCCTGAATATGAAAAAGAATCTGCGAAGTTCAGAAAAAAGTGTATTGGAAGTAATTTTTGTATGAGGATATTTAATAGAAACTTGTAAAGAAAACCAACTCCCGATTGCGTCTGCATGACTCCTGCACGACTTTACAATTCACTTTAAGTTGGTTTTGGCATAGCTAATTAAAAGTGAGGTATTAATCGAAATCTAGCCAAAAAGCTAACTATAAGTTGGTTAGTTTTAACAATTGTTAATTTTTCACTGCAGGGTATGTACATATATTTATGTATAAAATGATAACCGTTTTCGTTGTTGTGATTTAACTCAAACCCCTAGATAGATTTAAATCAAATTTTCGGAGGTTATTCCATGCGCATTAAGTCCTATTAAAGGCTACTAGAAAACTCCTTTGTTGCGATGGAGCCGAGTTATTTATAAAAGCCGTATTTATGAACTGATTTCGTTCAAATTCAAAATGTGTTCTTCCTGCATGGTGAAAAATACTTATGCGAAAAATGGACCTGCTAGGTGGCGCTACAGTTGAGTTATTTAGAAAATCCCTACTTATTGTACAATCAGGTTGCAATTCATAATGGTGCTGCAGTCGAAATCTCTAGAAACCCCATATGTCTGAACTCCTTTGTTTTTTATGTTTATATTATACGAATTTACGATGTCCCACGTCGTCATATACCCTAAATGCGACCTTGCATCTACCTCCGCTTGATGAAATTGCTCGGGCGGCCATTGCTGCAGCAGTAAGACTCAAGGAAACCAGCTCTTGGATATTTTAAAAGTGGCGAATCAGCAAGGAAAGTTTCGACCACATCCTTCCAATTCCTATATCAATGGCCAAATTTTACATCGACGACGCACATCTGTGCTCTTCAGCATCCTTATAAGGACTTTTGTTGGCCTACATGACATAAGACTAGAGGTTGACGCATCGGACCAATGTTGTAGTTGCAAGATCATAGAAGAAGATTACGCACGCTTAGAAAAGATCTCACAAGTGGAGGTAAAGCTCATGACATTGAAAGGAATTTTTTCTTGCATATAGCATCAGAGCGCTATTTTTTTTGTCAGAAATATGTGTGAGAATTTTTACTTTACCCATATTTGGTTTTCAACGCTATTCTTGCATTGGCCAACGCAAAAAATATTATCAGGGGCCGCGAAACCATAGGGAATGGGCTAGTATTCTTGATAAAATAGTAAACAAAATTCAGCTAACTTACAATCCTTGACAATAGAAATAAAAGTAAAAGGTGGCTCAATGTGTTAAAAATGTTAAAATAACGAATAAATTATTCGCAAGCAATTTATTCACGAATAATTTATTCGTGAATAAGTTATCCGCGAATAATTATATTACGGATAAAATTTTATTCGAATAATTATCTAAATAACAATTTATTCGAATAATGCCCAACTCTGATTATAAGTTGGATTACGTGTTTGCGTCTGATTTCTATTGGTGTGAATGGAGCAGATATTCGTAAATTCCTTAATGCAGGTAAGGCCGTTGTTGATTATAAACCCTAGGTTAGTTACTTTTGGCACAAATTTAAAAGGTTTGCCACCAAAGTGTAAAAATGAAATAGCTGCTAGCTTAAGACATTCATTAAGACATCAGCTCTCTGTTGAAGCTTGCACACTAATTAGCTGAGTATTCAAGAGAGCCTGACATATAGCGCTAGACATCGTCCGCATACAAGAATGATAGAATACAAGATTACGCCGATCAGAGAGGATTTTTGAGAATAACTTTTGTGTGACGTCACACTGGTGCAATTGCGAGAGAGAAATGCCAAAACGTGAGCAAGAATGGAAGAAGAAGAAAAAATGTTGCAAGGAAAACGTAAACAAGTTGCACAAGTGTGACGTCATGCAAACCACGATTCTGTCAAATTCGTTCAGAAAGGAATAGCCGTCCGAGATCGGCGCAACCTTTGTATTCTCTCAACTGTGGTCCGCATAGGCATGCATATTGGCGACCTCTCTGAACTTGGCAGGACAACTTTTTCTCAAAGCAAAAATTCCTATCGCATAATTTGCCGTTAATTATCCGTAAATTATCCGTGAAAAGAATAATTTTGCAGCGGACATATTTTAAAAAATATCGAGTGCCCTGCTAACTTCTGTGGAAGTTAGCAGGACACCTTCTGAAAACCAATAAAGGAAACCAGCTAAACCCAAACTAACTATCTGATAGTTTGCCGTAAATTATCCGTTGTTTATCCGTGAAAAGAATTATCTTGC
>NW_023462402.1:0-19236 GCF_013731165.1 Rhagoletis pomonella
TTTTTTTTTTTTTTTACGAGGAGAAAGCATCGAAAGCCTATACCCGTCAGTGTGGGACTTTAACCCGAACTAAACCTCCTACTGTCCGAGTACCGAACCCCCCGGTACCACCGTCAATTATTTCGTCGGGAGGCGGTTGAGCACTAGACTCGCACGTTCGTTCCAGTCGGTTGTACTCAGTCCTGGGCTACGCCTGGTAGGCTTTGCCACGTCTTGTTTAAGGATAATTACCCTTTTTTAACTATTTATTTATTCATTTATCTCTTAGATACAACTTATTATTTTCGCCTTTATAGACAGTAAGAGCAAAAACCTTAAAATGCCTTATGCGACGAGTTTCAAGCCCGCATACGTATGTATATTGCCTTTGCGGTTTGAACGGTCTAGGTTCCAATCCGCACCAACGCCCCGTGTGGACGAAATTCGAAACTGCACTTTATTTGCGGCTGGAACGCCCTAGGTTCCAGTCCGCGCCTATTTTCGATTGCAAAAATCTTTTTTCCACCTGAGCGGCTGGAACGCCCTAGGTTCCAGTCCGCGCCTATTTTCGATTGCAATAGTTTTTCGATATTGCCACTTGGGCGGCTGGAACGCCATAGGTTCCAGTCCGCGCGTATTTATCGAATTCACAAATTTTCGCGATTGCCACCTGAGCGGTTGGAACGCCTTAGGTTCCAGTCCGCGCATGCGCTGTAATTGTTAGATTTCATGTTCAAGGTGCGGTCTGAAAGCACAACTTTCTAAGCCGCACTGCTCGAGCACAGTCCGCGGCTATGCTAAGAGTTGGCTTAAGTACGGCTGATACGCCGCTGTCTCTCTAGGTCCCTCAGTTCCTTCAAAATCGAAGTTAGTTTATCGCTGGTTGATGCGCATTCGCTGGTTCCTTTCACCATATAGTCGACTACTGACTGTGGCGTAAACACCCCTCCAACGGCAAGTTTAAGTTGGTTCATCTGCCGATGGAAACGAGGGCACTCAAAGAATACGTGGTGGACATCTTCTTCCACGCCACTTAGACAGAAGTCGCAGTAGGGGTCGTGCTCATGTTTGAATTTAAGCAGGTATGCCTTAAAACAGCCATGACCACTGATGACTAGATACATACTATGTGCATAGATACGTATGTGCATAGATACATATACATATAAATGTCCGCATATATTTTTTCTCGTCATTTGTTCTGTCGCTTCACTACAGCAAAACCAAGTTGTGGGGAGAACCCTGACGATATGCGTACAATTGAAACCATGGGTTTGAAGATAGCGCAAATTGATGTGAAAATTTCAATTTCATATTAAATATATTTATGTATGCATGTACATATGTACATATGTAAAAATGTAGTTTCGATTTAAAAAAAAATCGGATAAAGTTTTTCTTTCGCCATTCATACACCTCTAATTTTAGTATTTATTAAAAAAAAACTCAATGAAATTCAAAAACTCTATCTTGCATTTGGTTTTACTCAATACCAATTTGAGCTGTCGCAGTGTTATCAAAAAAAAAAAAGTTATCAATGGGTAGGTTCAGAAGGCGCAGCAGTTGAGCGCAACCGTTGCTAAAAAAAATCAGTGATCGTTATGCGTCTTCTGAACGACTTCATACATTAGCTGTCAAATTCAACTCTCAAAGGTACACACCAACATGTTGTCTCAAATGGTCAGAAAAATATTACGATCATCTAACACGCAACTATTCAGTTGATCAGAAGTACGCAACAACGCGTTCAGAAGGTGCAATCGCACCAGTTACTGAGCTGTTGCGCCTTCTGAACGTGCCCAATGAAAATTCTCTTGAAATCAAGTTATATGGCTGCGTATGTATGTACATATGTACATATTCCGAAATTTTTTTATTTGTAAAGGCTCTCAAGAAAAACTAAAAATTCATATAAAATTACGCACAATAAATAGAAAAAAAATTTGCTTCTATAACAAATTTCTTAAATAAGTATGCAGTTCTTAAGAAAAAAATGCTCGTACATCTCGTCGCTACCATGTCCAACTAACGAATGTGAAAATCGGCACTTTTCAAAATTTTGATTTGCCACTAATAATTTTATTTCGTATAGCAGCATTGCTTAAGTTATTGTTGTCGACAACTTATTTGTTGGTTAATGACTGCAAATAGTTTTATAGAAAATTAGAAACGAGAAATAATACTTTCATAAAAATTTAAGTACATACATACATAGATTTGAAAAGCTGCGTGAATACAAAAGTTTTATGAAAATGTCACATTAAACAACTGTCTAAATCTACGTTATTTTTTATAAATAAGGCCGTAAACATTTCCTTATATCGTCAAATTCCATATTCTATTTTTACTCTTTCAATTTCACTGACCAGCGCCGCAAACGATATCAACTAGTAGGCTAACAACCAGAATTGAAACTTTATACGCAAGTACTTACCGTACTACAAGTATAGAGAGAGTAGATTTGCTACACGGTGGAGAGAATACAGAGGTGGCGCCGATGACGATACCGCTACTCGGCTCTCAGTGATTTTGACAGAATCAGCTGTTTTGGTGACGTCATAGTAGAGACGACAGCAGTAGTGATGTGCTGAGTCAATACTTTTAAGTACCCAATACTCTCGATACTCGGTACCGAAACATTTAGGTTTCGAATAAAAGCGCACATAGGCCAAAAATATGGAAAAAACGCCTAACAAAATCCGAATGTAAGAGCCAATAGAGCTTTTTTACTGATTCAAATGAAAGAAGTATATATGTTGGTTCGATGCCATAATACAGAGAAACCCTTACTTGTTTGAAGCATTTTTGTTCCAGCTGAATCGGACGATATCATTTTTGTAGGCCTGGGACAGATTCTGTAACCAGTTAACGACAATTTTCGAATCGGTATCGGTTTTGTCGACGTTTGATATCAAATATTTGTAAGTCAACAAGTGCGATATCGATCCGAAACTTGTCGCTAACTGGCTACAGAAAGGCTTCTTCAGCCGTCAAAGTATTTTTCTTGAACCTTGGATCGACTTAGGTTAAAACTGATAAAATAATATTTTTCTGTGGCGATAAGTTCAAGTGTTTTAGCCGATATCATATAAATTAGTAATGAAAGTTTTTTCTAAACCTGAAATGCATATAATGGCGAGGGTTTAATGTAAATAATCGGTATCGGATACCGAAAAGGAAGTATAGGGTACCAAAATCTTTTTTAAGTATTGGGTACCGAGTATTGGGGACAATTCAGCACATCACTAGTCGCCCTCATACTCGCCGCTCTCAGTTGTCAACTCTACGATGACGTCACGCTAAAGTTACTCACGAATTCTGCTGCAATCGGCGCAATCTTGTATTCTATCATTCTTGGATTTGCTACTCCCTTTTGGCAGCAGCAAATATCTCGAGTACGCGATGAGAAAAAGTAGAGTACGTACTTCGGTGGAGTAATAGCAAGTACGTCAAGTATTTACTCTCTCAACGCCAAGTAGGGTATGTATGCGGAAAAATAGTAACAATGTGTTGGGAGTAGAGTACAATGCAAGGAGTACTTATTGAACGAAATGCGGCAAATACACTTGCACTGGACTCTAATACATATGCATGGGGAAATGCATTTTCATTTGACTCCAAAAATATTGGGGCATATTCGTAGACCAAATAAAGTTGACTCTAAGTTAAAGTTTGCCAGCCCCAAATAAGAAGGAAGTTAGTTGCATCTTTTTTCACAGGTGTCTATTCCACTGAAAGTGATGTAAAACAGCTGTAACTAACTTTAGAGTCGACTTTATTTTAACTATGAATATGCCGCATTATTTACATATACATAATACGACTATAGCAGTGAAAATTATCATGGAACAAATTTTCTTAAAATAAATAACTTTTCGAGAGGAAAACAACTTTGAAGTTAACACGTGCAGTGCAATCAATCCATCTTTGAAGTGGATTTGGGAGAAAACTAAGGCAGCTAGAAAACTACGGTTTGTTGCATTGAAAAGAGCGTATCAACTACCATTAGAATCGTTACAAATATAAAAGCCGATATTTTCTTCGCTTTTAAATGCCGACGGCAAATCACCAACGGGTTTGCCAATTGCATACATATTTGCATAACTTTCACATGATAGATAAAAGCTGTGGCAGACGGCAAAGCTTATGCATATAATCTGGCATACATATGCACATAATAATTTTGACCTCACAGACGGCAGTTATGCGGATAAACGAGCCACAAGGTCGTGGGTTCGAGTCCCACGGCCAATTAAATTTTCATTTATTTTTTATATTTTTTTTCATTCTTTTTTTTATAAGTTCTATATATTTTTTACGTTGCTTTCAGTTAGTTGTTGTTGACTTTTTATTAAAATTCAACTCTAAAAATTTTAATTAACTGATAGTAAAATAAAAAAAGTGATATAAAATAAAGCAAATGAAAACAAAATAAAGTAACATTAAATATATAGATCAAATAAAATAAAATAAATAAAAACAAAAAAAAAATTCGCAATCGCTCCAACCGAGGATCTAACCTGGCAGCTACAGGCTTGTATCCCGTAACTCTTACCACTCGGCTACTGCGGACGCGGAACACGCGCGCTTTGTTTGCTTACTTGTAGAAAAGACAACAGCTGACCAGGGTTGTCAACGAAAACTGCCCGGATCCGAGTTAATTCCCAAAAATTTCGTGCATTTGTTCGGCTGCTTATGTGCATATTAAAGAGGAAAATGCATGAGTCAAAGCTAAAGGCTGGTTATGCAAATAATCGAGCCCGTTTGTCTACCGTATAACATATCTACGTTTTGCAGTGAAAGCATACCCTGGCACATATCTTCGAACAAGAATTTTCATATCTGTATTTAACCAAAAATGTTCATCTTTTTTTTATTAAATCAATGCCGCGAAAAAGAAAATTCAAACCAAAGCACTTAACATTCATACCGTGCTACCGTACCTACATTCATACATTCATACATACATACATTCATATGTACATATTACATAAAGTAAGAATTATTTCGACTTCTATGCATGCATTTATTTTAAGTAAATTAACCGATTTAAAGAACAATAAAAGCGTTGTAAAGACGTAAAAAGCCGTCAGCATTTCGCT
This sequence comes from Rhagoletis pomonella, assembly GCF_013731165.1. Lineage (NCBI taxonomy): Eukaryota > Metazoa > Arthropoda > Insecta > Diptera > Tephritidae > Rhagoletis > Rhagoletis pomonella. Next base: position 5,082 of record NW_023462402.1, read on the forward strand.
GTCTAACAAGAAAAACATGCATTTGCTTTGATGAGACAATTTCTGTTAAATTTATTTTGCCTCTGGCTGGGCTCTGATAAAATTCGATTCGTCTCTGGATGGCCGCTCTTAAAATGCGCTTCGCCAGTTTTGTTGGTATTTGACAATTTCGACGCTGATTCGTTCTTAGACCTTCTCTATAAATTTACGTTCTCTGCTACAAAAAATTATGTCAAAACAACTTATGTGATTATCATTTAAGATTTTTGCCGAATGGTACTTAATCTTTTTAAGGAAAACTTTAAGTTTAAGTTGGATTTGCGAGTATGACCTCCCAAAATGTGAGAAACAAGTGCAAAGTTTAATAACTTTTTTTTTTTAATCCACAAATAATTGTAAACATAATTTTCTTCTTTTTTTATGTATGTGCGTATTTTATATGATATATAAAAATATTTATTTTGTACATAGAGGAAGCGATTGACATCAAAAACATTTATTTTTTAATTTATTTCATACATTTTCTAATTTATTTAGTTAATAAAAGTTATCTGTACTACAAGGTTGTTCAACAGCACTTTTGCGGAGTAACAATGGTATATTTCTGAAAGAAGTAATCATGTTGATAATTTTTGGAGGACAATATTATATTACATTTACATTGAGCCCAAATGCGTCATTTGGGCGAGAAACCTCAAATGCGAGGCCAAATCACGCATTTCTCCATACAAATTCACATTTCCAGAATGACGCATTTCGACGCATTTACACAAAATCACGAAACAAATGCGTTCCAATTGCCGTACTATTTTATTGAACGCACTCAGAAACAAAAGTTCCACAAAAGCTTTGGTTTGTCTTTGACATTTGGAATTTTTCAAACACAAAACAAACACAACGAAATAAATAAATCTTTGAAATTTGTGTGTAAAAATTGTTAATTTATACAAGAGCTTTACACATTTTTAGTTTAATCAAAGAATAATTGTGTCCAAAAAGCGTTAACAATATAATAAATGTAGTGTTTGTTTACATACATTTTGTTTTTGTCTTCCCTTTTCATTTGATGAGAAGTCAAAGCAAATGCGGATCAAGCAGTGTAAACACCTTCAAATGACTGATTTCAAATCACGCATTTTGGTCCAATGTAAATGTAATATTATAGTGTAGGGCAGGCATTCAATTCGCTAACTTAGGGCCGGTTACTCGATGTCTGGTTAACACTAACTACAGGTAAAACATCGTTATCGACGTTACCGACACAATGTTATATGTATGGAGCCGAAGACGTCGATAACGATATTTAACCGCAGATTAGTGTTAACCAGACATTGAGTAACCGACCCTTAGAGTGAAAGGTTGTAGAAAATTTACAGAGGAATAAACAAACTTTTCTAAATATTTCCCTCAAGAATTTTGCAGAAGGTACCATTGCAAATTAAAAGGTTTAGAATTTCTTGTGAGCTTATCGATTTTTCTGTGCCTCTTTTAGACTTCCTTATACTCGGTTCACATATAAGTCGATTATCCTCATTTTCGAGCTTAACACCCTAATCTGTAATTATAACAAGAGATTAGCCATATAATATTCGTCCGTTGTTAATTTGTAATTATAAAATAATCTCAGATTAAACCGATAACTTTTCGGTGTCCATCCTAGTTTTATCGATTATTTTTGCGAAAAAGAGGAGAAATGTTAAATGTAAAAGTAAACAAAAATGTACGCTAGCAAGGAAAAGAGCTTTGTAAAGGTATTTTTAATAAAATGTTAAGTTAAAATATATTTATATTGCTTATTATAGAATAAAAACGTGATCACGGTGGCACAGAGAAGAAACGTAACTTTTCCTTGAGATGTGAGAATAACAAGCACAACAAATTTGACGGCTAATAATCTGAGATTTTCCTGTGTAAACGGGGTGATTAAAATAGGAGCTTTGATTGTGATAATATTGATATGTGAACATAGTTTTAATGTGTCTTTAATTGAATATAAGAGGGAAGAAATAGAACAAGCACGTTAGTTAATCTTTATAGAGACGTTGCGTTTTTAATTTAAGTCCTGTATGCAGTTCTCAAGAAAACGGTCAAGAAAAAAAATGCCATTATTTCGACATCTGATACTTCACAGCCTGTGACAGCCTGTTGGCTCACTAAGAAATAATGGAACGGGCATATATATCTGTTGCAAACATGGGTTGCCTTGTGCTCTTTTTTCACAAAAAACTTTAGAAAACCGTAGTAGAAAGTGTAGCAAATTTCTCAAAAACTGCGTATTTTTATGAAAACTCATATTTGGATATAGGAAGCAAGGTAAAGGCCAGTATGCAGCTCTCAAGAAAAGCAAAAACTCCATATAAAATGACGTACAAGAAATGGCTGAGATATTTTCTTGAGTCAAATTTCCTTAAGGCAGTACGCAGTTCTTAAGAAATTTACTACGCTTTCTACTACGGTTTTCTAAAGTTTTTCGTGAAAAAAGAGCACAAGGCAACCTAGGTTTGCAACAGAAATATATGCCCGTTCCATTATTTCTTGAGGAAAGAGTGAGGCAACAGGCTGTGAGGTATCAAAAATGTCACAATTCCTTGGACACACACGCGAAATAATGGCAATTTTTTCTTGACGGTTTTCTTGATGATACAGGGCAATAATGGCCAATTTTTCGTGACCGATTTCTTGAGAGCTGCATACCAGCCTTAGGACTACTAAAACGATTTAGCTATTCACAATAATAAGTAGACTAAAAATAAAAGTCCGCTACTAAAACTGAATCGGGTTTCGATATCAGAACTTTCTTCAATTACCTACTCACATATATGTAATACTTCTATATTGGCAGTAAGCTAACTTCTCAATGTGTAAGCATTCCGAAATCAAAGCGAGACAGTCTAGTACCGTTTTTGTCAATGGATTGTGTACTTGAGTGCCGTTTTTGTATATGTGTTGTGTACATGTTTATTTATAAACGTGTGTGTTCCTTTTCTTTCGTACGTGTTTATTGATATATCTTTACTGTAGTGTTTTCGGACGGTACTAGCTCTTACTGCCAATATAGGAGTATTACATATATGGGTGTTGTCAGTAACTTAACCTCATCTTTTCGGCAATCCTATTCCGGTCACGCATTTTAAAGTAGTAGAAAAGGTCACTACTGTAGTAGAACCACATCCTTATATATAAGTTATTTAGCAACCTTAGATAATGTAGTAGAACTGCAGCCCTAGATAGAAGTAATTTGGCAACCTTAGACAAGTATATGAAATATGTCAACTCTGTCTTCATGTGATCACTAAATAGAGATTAATAAATTATTATTTTACCAACCCTGAAAGCGCGTGTTACTTGTATTCTACAGATTCAGGTGTGGGCGACTTCCACGAAATTCAAAGTTTTAAAAAATAAATTTAAAATGTCAACGCGAGAAGAAATTGCTGCTGCGGTTAAAGAAATAGGAGCAGAGTTTCCTGAAACGGCCTCCTTGACGCAGTTAAAAAACCTGATGAGGCAGACTATTGGCGTAAGTGTACCTGCAACCAAAACGGGTGCCGAGTTAGCGGAACATAACGGCGCAGGAATTTCTGGAAGCATAAGGGGCCCTGGCGAGTCCCTAAAAGTCGACAGCGAAAATGTGCAAAGTGCCGCTGCGGCGACCCAAGTTTCTCAAAATAGTGCACCGGCCGGTGCGACTTCGGCTGGGGAAATAAGTGATGGCGACCGTACATACGAAAAAAACGACGCCAATATGGCGGGCGAGTTAGACGAATGGAAGCACAACTCTCACAGCGTCCCCGAATTCTTAAGTTACAAAATGAAGTTTCATTGCTGGAAGCTCAGAAAATAAGTAAGGTCACGTTCAACTTTAACGACATAGAAGCTGCCCTTCCAAAATTTAACAGCGACGACAACTATATATAACCAACTATAACGTGACCAAGTGGATTTCAGACTTTGAGTATATTACATATGGATGCGATGATAACTCAAAATTTATTTTTGGCCGCCGAATGGTTTCGGGTAGTGCAAAGCTGTTCGTATGCATGTTATCAATACGAAATTGGAACGAACTTAAGTCTGCGTTAATTAAAGAATTTAACAAAGAGCAAAACATTCGAGATGTGTACAAAAGGTTAGAAGCGCGTGTTTGCATTATTATGTTTCAATTATTCAAGAGGTAGCGAGTGGATTTAATATAAGTGAACGTGACTTAATTGAATATATTGTCGATGGTCTGTGTGACAAAACTTCAGCGCCAATGGTCTTCTGTAATGTGACTTCAGTAGCAGAACTTAAGAAACTCCTTCCGAGATATGAAAAATTGAGTGAAACCAAACAAAGTAAACAAAACCAGTGTGGAGCGAAAGGATGTACGATGCTTCAACAGTTCAGTCCTGGGTCATTATGCCAACGAATGCCCTAAAGAAAAACGTAAGAAGAGCTCGTGTTTTATATGCGGAAGTTTGGAACATCAGTATGCCAAGTGCCCGTTGAAAACTGTAAGAACAGATGGCCCCTTTTAAAGGAATTGGCTCAACTGAATTTTAACCTAAGAAAAAAAGATATTTGCATTGATAACGTATAAAAATAAGCATAACATTTTATCTTTATTCGTTTTACCTGATAATTACCTACCGTTCCCCTTATTGTTGGGACGAGATTTTTTGCAAATGTTTAACATACACCCCTATGCTGTAATCCGAATGTTCGTAGCTACGAATTCGTAGCTCCGTTCCGAAAATTCGAAAATTGATATGCTGTAATCCGAACGTTACCTCCTCAGCGTTGGTCGTCTTGCCGTGGCGAGGGGGCTTAAATGGTGTCATGGTATAATTCACAGTGTGAATTGTATCATGCCTCCATGAACTAAGAGGGAAGCCTTGTATTGAAGCCTTCGGCAATATTCCTTAACAATCCAAGCGGGAGTGTTGTTTTTATTGCTGAAGGTGGAAATGGGGATTACCGTACCAACACTACCCAAGCCAAGGTGTGTAGGCAACCGTGCCGATGGATGAATGGCCAGCGGGTAGTAAAAAATGGCTGATCTCGTACGTTCCCCTCCGATGCCGGGGCAAGGTCGGTTGTAAGAAGTGTCTTCTCTACGCATCCCGGCTCTGCGGACGAGCGACTAACCATTTCCGGACTACTCATGGGACCACATATGGAAAAACAAGAACAAACAAAAAACCAACAACAAACAAACCAACAACAGCAACATGAACAGCGTACCAGCGAAGAAGGGGTCGACGTAACGCTGTCAGAGGAGGAGCAGCTCCTCAAATCCCCAAAGACAAGTAAGATGGTTGCAAGTACTCCTGCTGGCGCCAGCCATAGTACCCGAGTTGTACAAGCACCAGAAACCAGCAGGGTGGAAGATGCCAGACAAAGTATCACCACTCTGCAAATAGTCAAAAATAGCACTGGTAGTGCCTGCCGTAGTACTCCGAACGAGCAACCAACAACCAGCAAATCGGCGGCCGTTGCAGGCAGCAATCCCGCCTCTAAGAAAAGGAAACCCTCGGGCGTGGTCATGAGACAGATGTACCAGAAGGCGCTGTATATGTTAAATAAAATTGACAAAAATGCAGCGGCCGATACGGTACATGAGCGTGACGAGGAAGACAAGGCAAAATACATGCAAATAGTGGAAGAGTACGAAAAGTTACAGACAGATCGTGCAGCCACAATCGAGGCCACCGAAGCAAAGAAACGGAACCGCTCTCATAATGAAGGCGGCCAAGGGGCCATTGCAAAGAAGGCTAAGCAAGGAGGTGATGCGGAGTCCGCAGCACCCGCGAAGCATCGCTATTTTAGTGACGTCGCCAGAGATCACCTACAGGCGGCGATAATAGATGAAAATAGCAAGACACCGCTGGCAGTGCAGCAAAAATGGGTGGAGATTGATATGAGGCTGTTGAGCCTCGTAATGAACTACGTACTCGACAACCCCGAAGGTCCTCACCCAGAGTTCGACTCGTCGGAATCCCTACGGGGATACCGGGTAGTCAAGAGCGCGAACCAGTTCTCCCTGGATTTCCTTGCTGGATGCGTCGCTAAGATCAGCGACACTTTTGTCGGCTTGAAGCTCAAGCTGATCCCAGCTAAGGACATTCCAAGGAGACCACGTGCGCGCATTTGGCTGCCTCCGATGGATGAACCAGGCGAAAAGTTGCTGCGGTGTCTTAAGCTACATAATAAAGACATACCGGTGATCGAGGAATGGGAGCTTATAAAGGTTGAAGAGCCAAGAAGGACTACAAATAAGCCCATTCTGCTAGCTATTTGCGCAGAATAACTAGACGCCTTAGAGAAGGCTGACTATCGGCTCTGCTTCGGTATCCGTGAGGCTAGAGTGCGGGTATTCCTCGGAGAGGTTCGCCCGGTAGAAAAAGATCCCGGGGTTGATGGAGCTGGTGAGCTTCTCATGGGTGTGAAGCTGACAGATGACCCTGAACGGGAAACTTAAAGTAGCCCAAATAAATCTGCAGCACTCCAAATGTGCTACAGATAATCTAGTTGTCCTTCTCAGTGAGGAAGATATAGACATTAGCCTAATTCATCGCTAGCACGATACAGTCATGGGACTAAGCATAAATAATTATAAACTCTACTATAAGAGCGAGGTGGGTAAACCGCGGGCGTGTATTCGTATCAAGAACGGTATAAATGCATTCCTTTGCTCTAATTTCAGCACATCAGATACAACAATGGTTAAGGTGGAGACCACAGGACAGCCAAGTATACTCCTGGCCTCATCATACATGGCATACAGTCCGCCAACCGAAATCCAGGAGATAATAGCCAAAAACCCCAGACAAATTATAGCCGTCGGCTGCGATGCGAATGCAAGGCATCCAGTTTGGGGTAGTTCTACGGAGAACGACCGAGGTGAGTCTTTGCTACACTTCTTATTAAATACTAACTTAAGCATCTGCAATAGAGGCAATACACCCACATTCATATTCCCGAGTTCAAACCGGTTTCCTGGATGGGCGGAGGTGCTGGATCTAACCCTGTTGTCAGCGAACGACGGCGTGTCTGTCGAAGAGTGGAGAGTATCTGATAGGCCTTCAATGTCTGATCACCGTCTGATCCTCTTTAATCTGCACGGAATTTCCAACACCCCCTCGAAATACAGAAACCCCCACAGGACTAATTGGGAAAGACATAGTAACACACTTAAGCGTAAACTAAGTAAGCTCCCACTAAATACAACTGTCACTACAGTTGATGACCTTGATAATAGAGTAAATAAACTAGCAGAGGTTACGAAGAAAGCCTTTGAAAGATCAACTCCAGTTAGTACAGCAAGAAAGAAATCCCCACCCTGGTGGAATGGGGATCTCAGAGCCCAAAGAGACAAAATAAGGAAAATCTACAATGATTGCTTTAGAACTAAAAACTGGGCGCCTTATAAAAGCGCCCTAAGATCTTATAAAAAGGAATTGAGAAAATCTAAAACTAAATCCTGGCAATCTTACTGCTCTTCTATAGAGAACTCTAAAGACTCAGCCAGGCTCAGCAAAATCCTATCAAAAGAACACACAAATATCACACTCATTAAGGAAGAAAACGGGGTGTGGACGAACACAGCTAGTGATTCTCTAAACACGTTAGTCAAGTTCCATTTCCCGGGATGTATTCGACATCCACCCACATCAGGGTCAATTGAACCTGGTTCAACTAGCAGTATACTGTTGAACTCGATCGTGAGCAGGGAAAATATTATTTACGCTATTAACAGCTTCCCTCCCTTCAAATCCCCTGGACCAGATGGCGTAATCCCAGCAATGCTCCAGAGGGTGAAGGAAGAGATAGCACCGTTACTTGAGACTATTTCTAAGGCTACTATTACCTTGTGCTACATTCCTAAAAGCTGGAGAAGGGTAAAAGTCGTGTTCATACCCAAGCCAGGAAGGAAAAACCACGAAATAGCAAAAGATTTTAGACCCCTAAGCCTTACCTCCTTTGTGCTTAAAACAATGGAAAGACTTCTCGACATTTATATAAGATCGCTGTTAGGTGAAGCGACACTCTCAACAGCACAACATGCACTGAATCTGCTTTACATGAAGTGGTGAGCTTAATAGAAAGATCGTTACAGGCGCATTTAATAACATTGAGGTTGACACCATCATAGACTCTTTGATAGATATTGGTGTTGACGACAGTGTTTGTAGATGGATACGATCGATGCTAGTCAATAGAATCATTCAGGCAACAAATGGGGCTAACTCTATTATACATCATGTGAACAGGGCACTCCACAGGGCGGAGTGCTCACCACTGCTATGGGTGATAGCCCTGAACGGTATATTGCTAGAACTCAATAGAGGGGGAGTCAAAGTTGTGGCGTATGCGGATGATGTTGTAATAGCAGCCACAGGTCCATTCTTCTCTACCGTTAGCGAAATCCCTGAAGGAACCCTGGGAAGGCAAGACAGAACTTATCCTATTTACAAACAGACACAAACTACCACAATTCAAGCTTCCATCGCTAGACGGCAAGGCGCTCTCATTGTCCCCCAGCGCAAAGTATCTTGGAGTCGTGCTGGATAACAAACTTAACTGGAAAACTAATGTCGAATTCCGTAGACAGGAGGCCTACATAGCATACTACACTTGCAAGAGAATCTTCAGTAGAAACTGGGGACTAAATCCTAAACTTGTGATGTGGATGTATACCGCGATCATAAGACCAATTCTAACATACGGCGCCTTGGTTTGGTGGCCCGGCCTAAGCAGACAATATAATGTCAGCAAGCTAAGAAGCATACAAACGGCAGCAAGCGCAGGAGTAACCGGCGCACTAAGATCCTGCCTGGCAGAAGCTTTAAACGCCATCCTCAATTTAATTCCTATTGATATCCACCTGAAAGAAGTGGCTATGAAATCGGCGGTCAGACTCAGAGAGTCGGGCCTTTGGAGGACTAGACACTTCGGACATGGGTTGATCATAAATCAAATGCAATTAAATAGGACGACAGATTATATGGTAGGCAATTTGGACTTCAGCTGTAACGTCCAAGTGCTATTCCCATCCAGAAGGGACTGGAGAAGACACCGAGTGGCCGACCGAGAGAAGATCTCTCTATACACCGATGGATCCAAGATGGATTGCGGTGTGGGAGCAGGTGTCTTCTCCAAGGAACTCGGCGTGGCTCTGTCTCTACGGTTGGGAAATAATACAAGCATCTTCCAAGCAGAAGTCCTAGGGATCCTAGAAGCCTGCAAAATCCTAGGCAATAGAGTTGGACACAGCAGTAAAGCAACAATATACTCTGATAGCCAGGCGGCGCTATTGGCAATAGCGTCACCGGTTACAAAATCCAAGCTAGTTGGGGAATGCAAAGTAATATTGCGCTCAGTGTCTCAGTCAAATACCGTCTCTCTTGTCTGGGTTCCCGGACATAGGAAAATAGAAGGCAATGAGAAGGCGGATGAGTTGGCGAAGGCAGGAGCCGGTTTGGATGAATCCCAGGCGGTGGCACTGGGTTGCCCTCTTGGAGTAGTCCAAAGAGAGATTACTACGCATTTCCTTGAATTGGCTAGACACAGGTGGTCAGATATACAGACTTGTAAGATAGCGAGAAAACTTTGGCCTGACTATAACAGGGCGAAAACTTTGGACCTGCTTAGCGGATCAAGGCCAGAGGTATTTAGAATTTTAGCAACCATCACGGGCCACTGGCCCATAGGCAAACATGCGGCAAAAATAGGTCTACCCCATAATATGATTTGCCGCAGCTGTCAACTAGAAGATAGCGAAGAAAGTGTCCAGCATTTCCTGTGTGAATGTCCAGGCCTTTCGAACATTAGATACAAGACGTTAGGGAAACATCTAGTAGCTGAACTAACCGACCTATCAGGAGCTACCATTAGCGAAATCGGCAGATTCATTAGAGAGTCGAAATGGTTTGACCTAGCAACAAAGGAAGTGCATAGACAAGATATTTATCCCCCGCGAGAAGTGCATCAAATTGGCGCAATAACGCGCTAATTGTGTCCTGGGCAGCGACTAGGAAGCACTGCAACCAACCAACCAATCCGATCGTAACTATCAGCGGCGCTGCCAGCTAAAAACGTGAAATTCGAAGTTCTTAATCAGCTGCTTTGACAGAAACAAATCAAAATAAACATAATCGCAAGTGAATAGTGCAATTAAAAAAATAGTTTAATCATTATTTGAAAAGACGTTTCCTTAATTAAGTAGAATACAAAGGATTCAGTGGCCGGTGCACTTTTGTCCCAGGAGGTAGAACACCTAACAGTTGCATTAATATACAAAGGAGATTGGTAGGAGATTGTTCTGTTAGCTTAAATAATAAAATGTAAGCTCCCTCCTTTTAAGGGCCTCCATTTCACTAGATATTGACCTGCTTTAATTCTTGGAACGCTTTCCAAAAATTCCAGCACATCCTCTTAGCTCCTTTTACAAAGCCTCGACCAATGTCTGGCCTTTCGCTCATGCATTCCACCAGTTTTTCGTATTGCGAGCGATTTGTTGTGATCTTCGTTCTGATAATTTTGTAAACATTTAATAACAAATTTTTTTTCTATTCACACTTCAACTTACGTACCTACTTTTGCGTTTACACTCTTTATTTTATTGATATTTTAAAACAATTTGTTTCGCTCCGACACGAGTTGCTATTTCTGACAAAAACATAAAAATGACAGCTACGTCGGATTCAGGCATACCAACCTTACGAATTTCGAAGATGGCCTACGAATTTCGAAATTACGATACGACAACGCGGATTAAAACATACTAATTTTACGATTCGTAGCAAAATCGAATCTACGACGGATTACTCGTGAAAACATCTACCCTCAAAAGTATCGATACCAAAATTACTCGGGTCAAAAGTATCGATACCAAAATTACTCGGTATCGGACGAAAAGTATCGAGTATGGACTTTTATTTACTAGTATAGTTTTGTCCCTACCCAGATATGGTATCAGAACTTCAAAATGGCCTAATAGTCATTGTGGAAGAATACAAGTGAGATATCTTAGGGTTGACAGATAGTTGACAGGGTGTTCAATATGGCGATGACAGTGTGAACAATATGGCAGCCAATATGGCATACAACACCGAATGGCCCGAAGTAGCCAAACTACGACCCGAATGAAACGCTTCGTGAAAATCCAGGGTTGCGAAGTGGTATTTTGTTGGAAAATATAAAAGCCAGGATTTTGTGCAGCGCCGAATTTTAACAAAAGAGGGTTTTGTGTTCTCAAGATGAACAGAAAAGGGTTGCTGTGCTGTTTCGTTTTAAGCTTATTTTAATCTTAAGGTATCTAATTAAATATTAAAAGGAGACAAAAATTAAAGCAAAAATTTAAAATATATGTACATATCTGAAAATTATAAATAAAATATATATTTTCACGAGAGACAAATTAAATAAAATGGGTTAACTTTAGGGGAAATATACTTATCAGATTGGGACAGATAGCGCTTTTACGTTATAAATAAAAATAATTCCTACTTAAATTTTATATAATTTTGGTAACGTATTTCTAAGCTGACCCTGAGATCTGTGAAATAATACATATTTATGTGCATATATTGTGTTGATTATGCTCTAAATCGCTAAATAATTCTTGCAGCAATCAGCACCATTGGAAAGTGAAGTGACAATAGGCTGGTTTTCTTTATACAGCCCGTTTTAAATTCGTATTATTGTTATAATAAATTACAATTATTGTTTGTTTCCATTTCGGTCAACCGCGCAAATTATTTGTTAAAAAAATGTCGTTTCAAAATAGCAATTTTGTTTACTTTTGAATAAGACTTTATCGAGTGCGCTATAAAGACAGGGGGATAAATGCTGTAAAGAAATATATGTTGAGTCCAATCGGTTTTTTGCTAATCCGGTTTTTGTGTAGGTATAAACAAGGTATATTAAAAAAATAAATCTCCATGAAAAAATATCGTTATTTTCGTATTTAAAATTAATCGGAATTTTATGGGGGGTTATAAAAACTCGTTTTAATTGAAACTTTGTTTTTTTCGGCTATATTTGTTATTATTTATTGGCCCAGATGCAAATATTGAATGAACTAACATATTTTAAATATTTACGGAACTACCATTTGTATGCAACCCTGCCTATCCTGTATTCAAGTAGATGTAATTCGAAAAATTTAAACGGATTTCTTTAAATCAACCTGAGCTGCGGACATATTGCGAATTCATTTTAAAACATTAACCACTACATTATATTAGTATTAAATACTTTCAATTAAGAAACAATTCTTACTAGAAAATAAATATGAATCGGTTTATTTTAAATATTCCAATGTATATATTTTGTTAATGCAGATAGTGCGGATTTAACGTATTTTATAACCGTTACATGGGGAAAAGAAATTTTAGGCAGATTGTTATTGACAATTTTTACATAATTTACGATTGCAATCAATTTCTTTCAAAACTATAATCTAAATGATTGCAAGTTGTATTTTTTACGATCAAAACAGATTCCAATATTAGGTATATTATGCAAATGCAATCCAATTTGATTTGAGTTATTCAGTTTTAGATACATTTATATTTCTGTGTTCGTATGGAATAGTAGTTTAAGTCGGGAAGCTGGCTTTAGTATAATCCGGCATTCCCTTTATTATTTACAACACATGGAATTTTTTGATGACCCTTAACAAGAATATGTACGTGCTAGTATCGGAACTATTTCTTGCACGTTTATTTATCCAAAATTTCTTCAACGGCTCGGCGTCAGTGAGGGTATGCTGCGAATGCCGCATTATACTAAAACCAGCCTTTCGACATAAGCTACTATTCCAAACGAGTGGAGCACGTGCGAAATGCGGATTTTCCCAGTTGCAGTACAGCAGTAACTCGACACCTTCCTCACCAACCGCTCTGTCCTCTATGAGCTTCTTAATGTAACTGCAAATAAAAGATGAAAATTTGAGAAAAAATACTATCACAGCGTTTCACTTGTAGCGTCTCACTCTTGTAGTATATTGGCTATCAAGCACCAGAAAATTTCCATCACGCATGCCATATGCCACCGATTGTCGTGGATCAATTAAAATACTGTCATCACAGCTTTTTGGTACTCCAGCAACTGGTGTGTCTATGGCGGAGTTATGTGGAGCTGTTGCATGACTAAAATCAATTTGGGCTCTTTGAGAACTGGCTTGTTTGTTGCGCGCTATTGGCATCAAATGTATGCAAATTAGATTTCCAAACGGGCAACTGTTGAATACAGGAAAAAATGTATTTTATATGGTTCCGCTAAAGTGCACTACTACCGTGTATAAATTGGCCGACCTTCTAATAAATCATGCAATCCTATTGTATAGTTATCGCCGCCAGTCACCAAGAAATTTCCACTTGGGTGAAATGCAACATCATTCTCCGCGACGAATGCACTGTATTAGCTCGCCTTCAGCTTTGTCAAATATCTTAACGCGGTTCCAACTTAATGCTAAAGCCATCAGATTGCCGTCTGGATGCCATGCCAGCTGTCGTCCCATACCTCTTCCCCCGGTGAACGTTCGCATACATTCGCCTGAAAATGTATCGCAAATTCTTAACTTGTCGCCGCACGATGAAATGAACTTACCATTGGGGTTGAATTTTGCTGCGCGCACCCATTTGTGTGTATTTTGAATCAGTATTTTGATGGCTGTTCGCCATTTTTCTAGTCTGCAAACGAATAAGCTGACGAAGAAGCAAACAAATTCAAGCACATTGTTGCATTCTACCGTACATTTTAAAAGCTTTAAAATCTTAAAACATATGTGAAAAACTTTTATAATCTGAATATTTCTAATGTCGCAATCAAAACCAAATTTTATAAATAGCATTTTTAAAAAGCAATCATCTAATATTTTTCAAGTTTTTGGGCATATATGTTACCATTTGAACAACTAATACTACCAAGTTTTAAGAGACTATTTAATGCAACTCAGGTCATAAAAGCGCACTTTAGACCAAAATAAGCAACTCTAAAAAACAGATGATCGCAGCTGTGGCCCAGGATGACGTCTATTGCTAAGATATCTCACTTGTATTTGTACACAATGCTAATAGTCTTCAAAAATAGTATCGAATATGAGATGAAAGTTTCATAAAATTAAATTGCTTTCTTTTAAGGCCTTTGGAACAAGTGCATTATACGTAAATTTCTAAAAAAAAAA
>NW_023462403.1:0-5186 GCF_013731165.1 Rhagoletis pomonella
CAGCCATAACACCGTCACGCGGTGCCCACAACAACTTATATCAAATGGTAAAAAAGCGTACACTAGAAGCACGCACTAAATTGCAGCATAACAAATTTCCCAATAATCAAGCATGTGAAGAACCATTAAAGAAACATTCATCTGCATGCAATGATCAAAGCGAAAGCACAACGTGCTCATCTCCATCTTTCGGTTCCTCCGCCAAGCGACAATCATCGCAATCCTTATCATCCACACCCTCATCCACTTTCTGCAAACCTCAAAATGAAAAAAACTGCAAATGATTCTTGTCCACCTAAACCAGTGAAACCGGATAAAACGGTCAAATTAATATTTCAAAATATTTCTTTTCCAGCGAATTGAAATTGTTAATTGTATTTTCTTTTATTTCATTGTTTTATTTATTTTACTTACTACAGACAAAAATCTGTCCAAAAAATACAGAATTACTTCAAGCGAGAGACTGCGATGTAAGTAAAAGAAAAAAAGGAACTTGTGATAAAAAAACCATGTGACGGTGGCGGCGATGGTGCTGAAGGTGGCGGCGATGGCGCAGGTGGTCGTGGTGGTGCGCGTGGTTCAGACCTGGGTAATGATGAAGAAGCAACCGGAAAAACCAAAATGCTGCTAGCTATGCTAACCGCCCTAGGACTCGGTGGTCTGGTATGAAAAAAAAAATCGCATGTGGAAGACATATCATTAACATTAAATAATTTTATATTTAAATAGCTTCTATGGTTATTGACGAGACGAACTCGTAAGAGTAGCGAGAGCACAGAATGTGGGCCAGTTTCCAAGAGTTTAACAACGGGTAAAGTTGGTGCTCATTTAGTGTTTACCATATATCATCTTTTATTTTAATGTTTCTAGTTCCTGCGAGTTCAGCTGACTTGCCAAAACATGTACCATATTTGTTAATCGGTGGTGGAACTGCATCTTTCTCAGCATTCCGTGCGATAAAGTCCAATGATCCGCCCGCAAAGGTGTGTTGTAGTTTATTTACTATTTGATTAGTATTAAAAATATATTTAAACCCTTTACTTTTCAGGTACTAATGATCACAAATGAAATGAATAAGCCTTATATGCGTCCACCACTTTCGAAAGAACTTTGGTATTCGGCAGAAAAAGGTGAAATTACAAAAGACTATCGTTTCAAACAGTGGACCGGCGCTGAGAGAAGGTAATTATTGCAAGACAGTAGGGGCTTTCACGCGATAGTCGACCCTACGTAACTAGAAAATACTATATACTATATGTACATAAAAGACTTTCTGGAGACATGACAATCGGAAACTGAAATTTTTATAACAATACATTTAAGATAATCGAAATTTTTGCTTCGATTGGGGATAGCAACCTTACTTCAGTTGGGTTGCCAGTGAAATGGTATTACTGATGGCAACTACCAGCTGAAAGCCGGCAACTGATTTGCTATATTGGTAACTGCATTTTTGTGGGGACTGGGAAAATTTTGATTAAGATTATTTTTTCAACCGTTTCTTCAGCTAGTTTTCACTGAGGTTGCGTTGCAATCTATAATTTAACCATTTATTTCACGTCATGAAAATGTTATTTTATATGCTTCTAGCCTCTTCTTCGAACCCGAAGAATTTTTCGTTGACCCCACAAAGCTAATGGAAACTGTAAATGGAGGCATTGCTGTGGCGCAAGGTTTCACTGTCAGAAAAATTGATCCCGTCAAACATATAGCAACACTATCCGATGGTTATGAAATCAGCTATGACGAATGTTTGATAGCGACAGGTATGTAATGCGAAATCAACGTACATACACTCACATTCACATAAATATAATTATATTAATATTTGCAGGCTGTAAACCGAAAAATCTCGATGTCTTTGAACACGCATCACCCAGTGTAAGAGAGAAGGTTATGATGTATCGTACTCCCGATGATTTTGACCGTTTGAAACGTTATGCCGATGAAAAGAAATCCATTACAATTGTGGGGAATGGCTTCACAGGCAGCGAGTTGGCCTGCTCATTGGCGAATTATGCCAAAGATAAAAAAGTGAAAATATATCAAATATTTGGAGAAGCTGGAAATATGTCAAAAGTGTTACCCGATTACCTAAGTAAATGGACCACTGCAAAGGTGGAGTCAATGGGGGTATGCGTTATGCCAGATACTGTTGTCAAAGAAGTGCAACGCGATGAAACAGTTCTCAAGTTGGCGCTCAGTAATGGAAAGAGTCTTTTAACTGATGTCGTGAGTGTTAGCAATCAGTTGTTTGAATGAATTGAAAATATTCACAAATAAAATGTTTTGGTTTTTCTTTTCTCTTAGGTTGTTGTGTGCGTGGGTTGCGAACCAAATACAACTTTGGCGACAACTTCCGGCTTAGAGATCGATAAGAGTTTTGGCGGTTTTGTAGTTAATGCTGAATTAGAGGCTAGGCGAAATTTGTTTGTGGTAAGACCGTGACTATGATGTTTTTATAATGAGATGTGATTTTATTGTTATATCTTAAAGGCTGGTGATGTGTCCTGCTTTTACGATCCGTTACTTGGACGACGACGCGTCGAACATCACGATCATTCTGTGGTATCGGGCAGATTAGCGGGTGAAAACATGGTTGGAAAAAGTGAGTAATTTATATGACATTAATATTGATTTCAGAACGCATGATCCACTTGCACAAGATCTGACAAGATGAATCGAAAGAAAAAAGTTATTTTCTGGCTGATGTTTGTAATTTCAGCGCCATGTTAATCTCTCTGAAATGAACCAAAATTAAACGAAAGAATACGAAGACAAATCATAAAGAAAAAATAAAACGTACATGTTTTTGCATCCGAATATCGCGCACTTCATTTTAATTAAATTTGAATAAATAATTAATTGAAAATCGCTTCAAAATCACTGAAATTAACCACCCTAAAAATGCACATAAAGAAATAAATGTAAACCACAAAACAGAAACAATAAGCATCAAAATTGCGAACGTCACATACTTTTGTCTTTAATTCTATTGCAAATGGCTGCTAACCGGCCAGATCTGTATAATTGGTTCATGATCAGAACGTAGCAGAACAAAACCTTTACCGGAAACAAAATCTTTTGCAGAACTCAGAACTGCCTATATGTAGTCAGAAAGACACAATAGTAATGGCATTGTCATAATACTTAAATATTTGATGCTTGAATTTTTGCTAAGTGGTTGTGCAAAGTTCTTCCATTTGTGTTTGATTTAATCACACAGATGAGGGGAGGCTGCATTTTCATACCGTGTCCGTTCGCCAAATAGTTATTATGAGAAGCTTTCAAATTGCAGAAGTACACTCACAGGTTTGACATTGCCTGGTGTCCTGAAACTCACAAATTCAACAATGGTCCCACATTTGTTTATAATTTTTGTACATGGCGACGTATAAACTACAAAACCGCGTATATTAGATTTGCTCACACAAGCTCTTGGCTGAATCCTTATCCATTCGTCCTGAGATATACTAGCTAGAAATGCGATTGCTTTATAAAAAAGAGAATCATTTTGAAATGAGTGCTTTTACTCTCTAGAAAATAATTTATGCACCTCACATACGCGGTTTTGCATTTTGTTGATAAGCGGTGTTGTACTTTAAACGACGATATGTATCTTTAATTTGTATTTGTCTATTAATCAATATTTTTATCCCTTACAGAAAAGGCCTATGCGCATCAGAGTATGTTTTGGTCTGACTTGGGTCCAGAAGTCGGTTACGAAGGCATCGGCCTTGTTGATGCTTCCTTGCCCACTGTTGGTGTTTTTGCACTACCAACACCAAATCCAGAAGGTCGCACTGATAATTTAGCCCAAACAGCAGGCGAGAGTGGCGGCAGTGGGGGTACAGTAACAGTGAACACGGAAGCACCGGACGTTAAGTGTGATCCGAAAGATGCTGAAGATTATGGGCGTGGGGTTATTTTCTATATGAAAGATGAAAAGATAGTGGGTATTTTATTGTGGAACCTCTTCAATCGTATTGGTTTGGCGCGGACAATTATCAATCAGAATAAGAAATATGACGATTTAAATGAAGTTGCGAAACTCTTCGAAATCCATGCGTAGTTCCGAAAAAAGCGTAGATACAAATCTGTAATGTTTAATAGTAATTTGGTTAGGTAAAAATGTTTGTTACCGTTAGTTGAATTACACGTGTAAATTTGCATTTGGATTAGAACACGCGCCAACACTCAAGTCCCTGGCATCCACTATAGAGCTGAAAATAATTTACGTCTGTTGCAATTGAAATTGATTATTATGCTCTGGTTGGGTGCCACTGCCACTGAGAAGAGGAGGAAGAAATTCTAATGCAGAATCGGTATAATTTCACAAATTGTCTAGCATTTAAGCTTTATTTTAACAAAGCGGTAGCATGTTAATTGAAGAATGCTTTCACGAAGTCTTAACTAAAACCAAATAAATACTTACATATTATCCATTTTTAAATATATAAGATCGCTATTATTTAATCCTTAAGATATTAACGGGAATTTGTTGAGCGCTTGAAAAAAAAATAAACGATACACAGTAAAATAAGAAATTTTAATTAATAAATTGTTAAGGACTATTTTTACTGTGCCAGTAAATTCTTGTCCGCCAATTAACTCTATTTTTGTACTGAAAATCGACAGGTCAAAAAGATCCTGAGTAAATGACCTTAAATAGTAGTTGAGAATACACTTGGTGGACATAAATGTCCAATGCATTGCCCAGCTCCAATTATCGAACCGATACCTGCATTGCAGTCTTTTGGCGAACACAACTAGCCCCTCAGGAAACATGCCCCAAGCTAGCTAGATCGTCGTGGTGGGCTTTATGATCTGGCGACTTAAAGGCCAATAGCTAAGTCAGCATTTGCTAAGAGGCCGTATTGTAACTCACGCTAAGACACAAAATAAAGCCGCCATCATAGTTTGATGCCCAAAAACTTGAGCACGGAAAAATGTCGTGGGGCATGAGCTGCGTCTATCTCCGGCTGAAGAAAATGCATCCTAAGGATGATAATCAAAACAAAGAGTTAACACTGCAAATGTCTGACGGTAGCTCTCGCAAGGATGGATTTGTATTTACGCATCCTCTGGGTAGCGACCAAACCCCCGTTTGGGCGCGAGCTAAAGTGAGAAGGCGTAAAACCTCGCATGCACTGGGTTTGGGTCCCGCCCAATGGAAAAGAAAAAAA
>NW_023462403.1:5586-12725 GCF_013731165.1 Rhagoletis pomonella
AACCCAATAAATTGTGTTACCGGTTTACATACCGATCACATAGCGGTGAAAATCACTTAGATTGGTGTCATATAAAGTATATCTTCCATACCTCTGATTGTTTAGATGCGATTTTTTATATAAGTATGTAACTCCTCTATCGATGTATGCAGATGTATTCAAAAGCAGTTATCTGTCAAAGTAAAATTTGCAGATGTTCATGAAAAGTATGAAGCCTTCGGCATAGCCGAAGACAGCGCTGCTCTTACTTGTTAGTAGTTTACAAATGTGTAGGACTGACTTGAGGTTCATATTGAGCACTGATATACATAGGTGCAGCAATATTATAGACAAACCAAGTCATAAAAAACAACGGTGATCCTTTGTTTGAACCGCAAGAACAAATGTACCAATGGAATTGCGAGAATGTAATTAATATTTATACTAAATACCTGTACAGTACACAATACTCATATCTGTTGTTGTGCTTCCGTGTTCTTTACCTTTAAGATTGTACACAGAACACTATATTTTGTACTGGGGGCTCCTTAGGCCGGCAGCAGTCCAGGCAGAGTTACCAACTATTCACTGAGTGCATTTAGCTTCCTGCGCACTTATCCGGAGAGCTGTAGCTATTGTTGCACCTCCTTGTTCCTAGTAGGCTTTTGTACGCCTGAGCAGGATTCACTTAATAATTTAAGCTGGAAAACTACACTATTTTGAACTAAGAGTTTTACAAATCACCCGCGTCCACTGCATTCGGTTTTAAGTTAAACACAAGCTAATATTTTTAGATTTAATTAATATTTGCTTTATTTGCTTTAAATTGCTCCGCGCGACCGCTTGGTTTCTAAGTCCGATTCGAATTGAATTTACATTCGTTTTATTTTACTACTTGTAGGTATATGTGGAACGTAAGCTCGCTTGTATATGGGATATGCCCATGGTGTAATAATAACAAGGTGTTGTCAGTAACTTAACCTCACTTTTTCGGCAGGTCTATTCCGGTCACGCATTTTAAAGTAGTAGAAAAAGTACTAACTATTTACTACTTTTAATCCGTTCGTGCATACTATTTCAAATTAAATGTAGAAAAATTTTTAATTACAGGCTTATAAGCCTGAATATATGTTTGTATCGTAAGCTCCACACAGGTTGCACATATATTGTAACTTATAAAAAAGTGCAGGCCGTAAAATAAGGCAATTTCCTATAAAACTGTAAATGATTTTTTAAATAGATTAGTAATAATAATACTAGATTGGCGCTTACACATATGTTAGTGTTTGACCGAGCTTCTCCTCCGACTTGTGGCGTGCGCCTTGATGTTGTCACACAAAGCGGAGGGACCTACAGTTTTACGCCGACTCCGAACGGCGATTGCACTTTTATGAGAAGCCTTCATGGCAGTAATACACTCGGAGGTTTGCCATTGCCTGCCGAGGGACGACCGCTGTTAAGAAAAAACCTTTTTTTCTATATTTTTTGCGATGTTGCTTTGACCAGGGCTTGAACCCAGATGATGCGGAGTGGAGCGCGTGCTGCTTACCACTACGCCACAGCGGCTGGCATGCGAGTGTCGACTGGCAGTAGAATAGAAATTTGTCGATCGAGTCGATCATCTTTTATTTTGCTATTGTGTAACTTGATCGATAAAAATTTGTACTATTGTGAATGGTGACGGAATTGTAAACAGCTGTTTGTTTGTTTACATTTGTTTCTTTAATGTTTCATTTACATAATTTTTAAAATAATTGCTTTTATTATAAAATTTAAAAAATGGACACAGTTGAAATATGGTTTAGTGATGAGGAAGATGATGTGGGAGCTAATAGATTAGTAGAGTTGGCTAAAGCATGGAGGGAATTGCGAGATTCGTCGGATCCCATGGAGTTGGAAGATGAAGTGTATGTACATATGTGAATTTTATGAAAAGAAGTTGCGTTCCCGATGCTTCAAGGTTTTTAGGTTTTACAGGATTTGCAGGAAAAGCTGTTTTCCTCATTAATAAATTTTATGGAAGTTTAAGAAATACGGTACCGTTTAGTTATTTGTACAATGATGTTGAGTATTTGTGTCCAAACGCGTGACCCGAGTTTTAAAACTTTAACATACAAGTGCAGTGAAAGAATTAAACTTTAATTTATCATAAAGATTTCAAGTTTCCGAGCATTAGTTAATTAATAAATTATGCAGTGTTTTGTAAACTTTGATGTTGGTTCTGCGCAAAAACACTGTGGATGGCGAAGCCGGAATTATATGCACAAGAAATATTGTATATCTTTCACAAAAGAAGCGGAGCTTCCTCCCCTGCTCTTTACGGAAATTCCTTTGCCTATGTCCTCACTCTCCTGCATCAGCTCGACCAACCGCGCAAGTTGCCTTTTGTTGTTACAATTTTTTATCTGTAATTCAGACACATATGTACATACATATGTATATTTCACAATTTTTTACAACTTCCAATTCAATTGACTTACTTTTTATCAATTATAGTACCACTTTCTTATGTAAATTTTATAAACGCAAAATCCAACGACTAAAAAACAGCAATGGAAGGATGAGCGATTAAAAAGTATTCACAGTCGCTAATTGAGCGACTAAGCGACACTCACAATAGCATCGATAATCGATAATCGCTTAATAGTCGTTTATCTACTGCCAGTCGACACTCGCAATAGGGGTGAAAGGCTACCCAAGCAATGCGTTACATTGGGCAAGGCAAGGTAAGCGTGCAGCCTTGCGACGTCTACTACAGCGGCCACGTAAAGGAGCGCAAATTCTGTGTTGGATTTGTTATAAGAGAGAGACTGCTTCGCTGATTAGAGGCGTTCACCCCGGTGGGCGAACGTCTAGCCACAATCCGCTTCAATTCTTCAGCTAGATTCTTCAACATCTCGCTCATCTGTGCGTGAAAAAGAACGACGAGGCGTCTAAGGATCTCTTTTATACTTCTATCAGCGCTTGGAGCGCACATATGAGCGCAGCCCCCCCGACACGATATAAAAATCATGCTTGGCGATTTAAATGCCAAGGTGGGCACTGCACTGTCGGAAAATTCCGTCTCCACGACGTACGACCGATAACGGACTGAGGCTGATCGACTTCATCCAGGTCCGAAATATGTATAAAAAGATCCATCAAGCTACGTGGCTGTCTCCAGATCGAAAAACGAGAAACCAAATCGATCATTTTGTGATGTGCGCCCAAGGAAGGCTTAACGTAGAAATGCCGCAATCACAACATACGGCCAATTTATTCGCCACTCGACTCACACCTGCTCTCTGAGAGCACTCTTAAACAACCCGACATAAGCCAGCAGTGGAACCACATTTCTCGCTCATTAAGTACCGCCGCCGAAGATATAGTCGGATTTCAGCTCTGCCCAATCCACAAAAAAGGCGACCCCGCCATTCGCGCCAACTACCGCGGAATCAGCCTTCTAAGCATAGGTTACAAGGTCTTATCGAGTGTATTGTGCGAAATACTGAGGCACACTGTCAACGAACTGATTGGGCCTTATCAGCGTGGCCTTAGAACTGACAAATCCACCATAGACCAGATATTCACGATACGCCAAATCTTGGAAAAGACCAGAGAGAAAAGGGTCGACACTCACCACTTACTGGTCGACTTCAAAGCCGCTGTCGATAGCACTAAAAAAAGTTGCCTATATGCCGCGATGTCTGAATTCGGCATCCCCGCGAAACGTAAAATAAGGTTGAGCAATACCACCTGCTCCATCAGAATTGGGAAGCACCCTCCAAGCCGTCTGACACCAAGGACCTCTCTGAGCCGCTCAGACAAGGTTCGTTGGCTCAGAAGAGAAACGACTGGCGTGCTGTTTTGGACTCGACCAAAATCGGTAAGGCGGTGATACCGCTAGCTCTATTTTGAAAATTTTGACAGAAATATGACGTCATAGGAGATTTTGTGTATTGCCTGTGTAACATACATATACATATACACATGTAAAACATATACGACGGCAAATCTACGATGACATTCGGAGTGATACGCAGATATTAGCGAATAATGCGTCCATCTTCACTTGTTTAAATTTTGGAACGGAGGCAAATGTTGGGATCCTAGATTTGCTTATTGTTTTCAAAAGTATAATTTTCAAAATAAAAGCGATAAGTAAGACGTCGTAAGTTTCACAGAAGGATGCTGCTTGCCTTTTCAGAGTTTCTTCCTTTGGCTGAAGGTAGTTCAAAAAATACAATTAAATTAACAATTTTTTCATGTTCCAATAGAAGTAGTAGAAGACCTCTTCTCATAATTCCAGTCCTTGGATTCTTGAACTAATTTGTCACTGAGTTTTCTCGTTCTATGCCGTTTGTCTTGGAACACAGCATTAGAGCCAACATTTCCATTTACCGTTTTGCATTCCTGCAGAGTAAATGACCACTGATTTCTCAAATCTTTAAGATGTTCACATCAATTGCGGCATCTCTGGCTCGTAAATTTTGACTCCTGTTGTCAATTGCGATTAGAATTTTGAGGCAAATAGAGGTCTTCAAAATACATTCAAACGATTTCATGTGCCTTTTGAAACCCTTCACATCTGGTCTTGTCTCGGCGGTCAGATCCAATATATCTATTGCTCCAAGGGACTTCCTTTGTAATTTTTTTCCTTTGTATTAAAGCCTGTTCTCTTGCCAAAAAAAAACCGCCTACAAACAAGTATTGAATGGTGAAATAAAAATGTGCAAGAATTCTGTTATGAAATAGGAGCAAGAAAATTGTAACTTTAACATGGAAAATGTTACTCATACGCCATATCGTACTTAACCGTACTCGCATATAATCGTGCATGGCGTATGAGTAACAGTGAGCGTAGAGGCAACTTTTAGTTGATTCAACTAATCGCCTCTAAAATTGCGTGGAAAATCGCCTCATGCGAACACCGTATGAAAGTTAGAATTTTTTCGTTCGCAATGCAAAATTAACCCTACTTCCCTGTTTCAAATCACTCCCAAATTCCCCATTGGGGCCAATTTCTGTGGTGGATGTCTACCATGGAACGACGCTGGCGGCTGGTTGAAGGCATTTCATTTTTCATCTTCTTTATGATTGCTATCGCGTTTTTGTGATGTGGAAGCTCTTGACTGCGTTGAATGTGTGGTTTGTAGTGATGTGTTGAGTCGATACTTTTAAGAATTGATCGATACTGGGTACCGAAACGTTAAGAACGCACGTAGAACCAAAAATAAAAGCGGTTCAGGAGAGCAAGTCTAGGGCTAATAGAGGTTTTAGTGCTGATTCAAATGAAAAATATACCGTTTTCATCGCCAAAATGCGGAGAAACTCTTCCTTATTTGAAACGTTTTTTTTCTAGATGAATCGGACGATGTTATCTTTTTAGGCCTGAAAGACTTCTTCATACGTCAAAGCATTTTTCTTGAATTTTAGATTTACGAAGGTGGATACTAATAAAATGGTATTTTGCTGTTGCGATAAGGTCAAGAAGGCGATGAGAGTGTTGTTTTACGACAGCAATATTTTCAATATGTGGTTTTTACCATAGTGAAAAAATGCCAAGAAATTTTTGCCGCTTGTGAAAAAGCACACATATAGGCCCGTCAAAATGGGTACTTGTACGTCAATAACGGAAAAGTATGCGAAGGAAGTGCCGTGTGTACCGTAGAGATACGCCACAATGAAGGTATTGCGTCCGCAAACAAAAATCAGCTGTTCCTTATGGCCGCGTGCTTGGGGTTTACACAAGTCAATTTTTCAGAAACAATAGCAAAACATTCACATTTTTTTACTAATATATTCACACTTCTCTTGATGTCTTCGTCACTGTCTCTGGCTTTTCGAAGACAGTTTGTTGTCTGGATGCCTACTTTACTCAAACAAAGTGTAAATTAATGCATTTTCTCATTGGTCTTGTCTTGTGTAAACGCGGTGTTATACAACTGTCAGCAGTGACGGACTTACGTACGTCAAAAGTTGAGTATTGGCCATCGTTCGTTGGGTCCGTCGACGCACTCTACTCAACTGTCAGTTTCATCCTTGAGCGGAACGTACGCGAAGTACCCATTCTGACGGGGCCAATAGCGTTGCACCACTGATGTTTTCAGTCCGAAGGTTGAGGATATAAGCTTAAATTTAATAGAGGTATGCAATAAAATCAAGGGTTAACGTCAGAATTGAAAAAAGCGAATACCAGAAATGAAAGAAAAATAACAAAATCAATTTTTTGCTTTCAAACATGAAGACGTCAGTTACCTGGTACACTTTATATTATTTCACTATGGTTTTCACATTGTTCAATACAAATTGTTGGGAAAGCATCGTCTTATTCGTACTAATTGTGAAGCATATTCATAGCAAAAAAAGTCGATGTAGTTTTCTTGACAGATATTATGTTGAAATTTATGTCAAAAAGCTGCAATGATATCCATATTTGTATACTTCGTATATAAAAATTTGAGAAAAAAACATTTAAATGAAAAAAATACCTTATTTTGTATGAAAAAATATTAAAAAAAAAAATTACTAACCCATTTTTAAAAAATTGGTATCGTTGTAAAGGCGATTAAAACCCCTTTCTTCTGATATGCATATTTGTATACTTCGTGAATAAAAATTTGAGAAAAAAACTTAAAAGGAAAAAGTACCTTTTTTACCAAAAAATATTTTAAACAAAAAAATTACTCACTGATTTTTAAAAAATTGGCATTGTTGTTAAGGCGATTAAACCCCTTTCGTCAAATATGCATATTTGTATACTTCGTATATAAAAATTGGAGAAAAACACTTAAAAAGAAAAAATAAAAATTTTTTCATATAAAAAAAAAAAATTACAAAAAATTACTAATTAGTAATACAATTGAATACCGTATTTAAATAAAACAAATAATTTATAATATTTAAAGCATTAATTCGTTCTTGTTCACCCACAGCCCTGTTAAAAATAAAGCAAATGTATATGTAATATAAAAACATCATGGTTATTGATTTTTCACATAACAGGTTATAACTATATAAAAATTAAAGATAATTTTCTGTTTTATTTAAATAAGGTATTCAATGGTATTTCTAATTAGTAATTTTTTTTTGTTTAAAATATTTTTTTTTAAGAAAAAATTGGTATTTTTTCCATTTAAGTGCTTTTCTCAAATTTTTATATACGAAGTATACAAATATGC
>NW_023462403.1:12825-19230 GCF_013731165.1 Rhagoletis pomonella
AGCGAGTGTTTTCTTTTTTCTTTCAATGAACATACTTTCTTATATTGAAGAAAATCACGAAACTTCTTTTGAGCTCAATTTATTTTTTCTTTTGCACTTTGCAAAGTTTGTTAATTATTATTATTTTTTAATTGCATATTCTTCGCCGTGCCCCTGACATTCAGCCGGGCCCGGGTCAATTGACCGCGTTGACTCCCCATCTCGACGGGCCTGTGAATACCGGTCTATTCAGGATGATAAAGTGAAAAACTCCATTTAAGATTTCAATTAATTTTATTTATTTGTATATTTAATAATGTGTGTTGTATAAAACTAAAACTTAATTGCAATTAATGGTAAGTTATCATTACTTTTATTTTTATTTATTTTTTTCAATTACTACAATTAGCATTAAAGTAGAAAATAGCATAAAATTAATATGTATATGTAAATGTGCTAACACAAAGAAAATGGAAGCCAATGGATGAAGAAATATTTTCTTTTTGTTTAAATTGAATTTAAAAAAAAAAAAAAATATTAGAAGCTTTTAATTGTGGCACTTAAGCACTAATTATAATTATAGAGAAAAAATATACAATTAGCCTTTTACTGTTCTTCTTCTTTCTTATAATTTCTTCTTTTTCTACTAATTTAAAGCCAATTTTCAAGCAACGAAATGAACACGTGTGTTGTTGTATTACAAAAATGTATAGACGCCTATGTATGCTATTTTTTTTTTAACATTTTGCTTTTTTCATTTTCTATCACATTTGTTTCTGCAAAAACTTTTCTTTTACCTTTCTTTTGTAAACAAAACAAAATAATTATTTTTAATACATTTTCCGTTTTGTGTTGTTTGTACATTATGAATAATAATAATAAAATGTAGATAATAACAAAAAAAAATTGCTAACTGTTGTGTGCAAATGCGTGCGAGTTGGTGTACAGTTGGTTATGCGTGTGTGTTTTATGCGTGCGCACATTTTGCTTAGTAGTATGGTTTTAATAAAAAAAGAGCAAATAACTCATTTTACAGTTTTAATTTTTGTTAATATTTTCACTTCTGCTTTGTAAGAATGTATGCGTGTTTTCTTTTACAATTGCAACGACTGGCAAATGTTTTACTAACTTGCCTGCATTAAGATTTATGTTTGTTTTACATAATCCAACTATTGTTATTATTTTTAATTATTTTAATTAAATTTTTAAAACTACAAACAACACTAAAACGAATACAAATAATTTCCCACTGGGAAAATAGGTAAGCACCTTCCGAGGTAAGCCATGTTTTCTTTCAGTTTTTAGTACCAAAATTGTCATCATGGCTAATGTCATCTACTAGTAAAGGGCAAAATGAACACCTCCGAAGACACATTACGTTGTCAGTTACAAAATAACGTGCAGCCGAAGTTATTTCCAAGCACCGAACTACTCCGAGCGACTGCACGTAACTTACTTTGTATAGCGGCTCAGAAGTATGTCTGATACCAAATGTACATTCATTCTGGGTTGTTTATAACGCTGACTGTGTGTGTTAATGTGAGTGTGTGTGTGTTTTAAAACTCGCTTGATGCATGCTTTTTTCCCAGTGGGAATTAGGAGCACGTAATAATACCTTATTAGCAACTTACTCTTCACCTGGCAGTCATTACCATTTCTCTGCCGAACGTCCCTTACTTTTACAAAGGCATGGCCGCCTTATGTAAGTAGGAATTTAGAATGTACATTTGGTATCAGACATACTTCTGAGCCGCTTTACAAAGTAAGTTACGTGTAAAGCAGAAAGTCGCTCGGAGTAGTTCGGCGCTTGGAGATAACTTCGGCTTCACGTTACTTTGCAACTGACATCGTAATGTGTCGTTGGAGGTGTTCATTTTGTGCTTTACTAGTAGATGACATTGGCCATGATGACAATTTTGGTACTAAAAACTGAAAGAAAACATGGCTTACCTCGTAAGGTGCTTACCTATTTTCCCAGTGGGCTATATGTGTATATGTGTGTGTGTTTGTCGACGTTGCTGAAACCTGTTCCGAGGCGTTATTGTAAAGCTTAAAAAGGGTCACTTAAATATTTAGACTTTACGAAAATATTCTTGTTTTTTTTTTATATGTATAATGAAAGTATTTGCTTAAATACATACATCTTTATTTATATTCTTAGTTTTTTTTTTTTGCAAAATATAAGACTTGCATTTGCGTGAAAGAAATTTAATAATATGTACTAAAAATAATTTTTTTACTTAAAATATGCAAGCTAAGTTTAAAAGATATAGTACATCTCGTCTGTATTTAATAAAAAAGCATTTTTTTTTTAAATATAAAAATTGCAGTTGGCACATTTCATCCTTCGCTTGGATGTTTACGTAACAATATGAGCAATAAAAACTATACAATTTATTTGTGTAGAATTTTCGGAAAATTGTTTAGTCGATGAGCGCGAATATTGTTAAGGTATTTTATACGAATATTTTTTTATCGGACAAAAATTGCCAAAACTGATTGTTTTTTACTGAATTCGAGCTTTCCAAAATGAGCTTTCGAGCGCTTAAGACTGCAAAGCAAATTCAAGTAAAAATTTAACTTTCCCGACTGCTTTCGAAGGAATCTTTCAATCATAAAAGCTCTTTAACTGTATATATGAAAACGGGAATAGAGAAAAAACTTTCTCTGCTTTTAACTGACTTGCGCTGATTTCTTCTGTCTGAGCATTTCACTTAACAGATTTTAACATAAAGACTTAATCAATGCTATTAACTTAGGTGAAACTAGTTTTCATAAATATTTAAATTCTATATAAAACTTTAGTTTCTGGACCTTAGGTAAAAATCGCTTGCAGAAGTCGTTTAAACCTTCATAAAATTGCAACTGTCAAGATTTCAGTGACGTAATTGTAGACGGCTAGGTGAATCTAGCTTTCACAAACACTTCAAGTGATTATAAAACTCTAGTTTCCGGTACGTCGCTCAGGCTTTGCTGTCACTTTTTAATAAAAGGAGCTTGCATAAGTCATCGAAGCTTTCATAAAACCCGCCGAGCTTAGAAAATTCCAGCTTTTGACTTAGACTCTCAATGCTGCCAATAACTCTAATTTCTACGCTTTCACATTCGCGATGCATGTTTGAAGCTTTTACGAGGCCTCTTTCACGCCGTTAGCCTTGGTGAAATTTAAATCTCATTCTCTCTTTGAAAGTTGCTGAGCAAATGAACTTTAAAAGTTTTAAAACTTTTTTTGTAATGTTGCCGAGCTTTTATGTAAGCTTTATTTACGAGCATTTCGAATTTGGCCACTTCTCGGGTAAAAGCTCTCTTCGCTCCTTGGTCAGTACTGCTTTTTTGAGGAGCTGCAGTAACTGAATATAGCTTTACGTTAGTCTATACTATAGCAGAAAATTTTTAAAGCTTCTAGTAATTTGTCTGGTTCTCGCCAGGATATTGTTTACTAAGCTTTTGAGTTAGTTTTACATACGAGTATATCGAAATTTTCCACTTTCCAAAGATTTCCTTTGAAGGAGTATTGGGCAAAAAGCTCCCTTTCTTCCCTCCGGCCAATACTGATTTGTGTAGGAGTTGGCGCATACCCAATATAAAAGCTCTCTCTGGCCAATATTGCTTTACATCAGTCACGACCAAAATATATCCCGTAGCAGAAACTTTTTACAGCTTTTTCAAGATTTTACATGAGAGCGCATAAATAATTTAAAAGCTTTCTGCGATCGTCGGAGCTTTAAATGCTTGCCGCTGCGTTGAATTATCTCTCTTTCTCTCTCTTGGCTCCACATTTGAAAGCATTTTCAAAACAATCTTTGTTTACTAAAACTCAACAAAATTTCGAAAATTCCGCACTTTTGGTTCAACACAAAATACTACTTAAAATTAGTATACACCGCTGTGTAAGCGTGCGTGTATGTGTTTTTATCTAATAATAAAACAATTTTTTCCGCTGGTCAGTGTGTGTCTGTGAGTGTTTAAAACTATTTGCAGTATTTGTTTTTTTTAGTTTTGTTGCAATACTAATGAGTATATTAATGTTAAAATTTTTAAACAACGCATATGTATGTACTTTCATACATATAAATATGCAACTTTATACCTATAAACATTGAACTAATAATAGTTTTCTTTTTTCTTGCTAAATGTATACAATATTTTTTTTTTTTTTTTTTTAATGATACATATCAAATATGCATGTACATATGTGCATACATATACACTCTACTTAGTTGTGTTATTTTTTTAATTAATAATTTTGTAAATATAGTTTTAATTATATATATGTATATAATTTGCTTTGTTTATGTATATAGATATATTTATATGTATTTACTATATGTATTGTATGTTAATATACAATCTATACAAACGTTTGTGTGTATCCATGTGCATATATACTATATATCCTTATAATTTCACACATTTACCGCTACATACATATTTAAGCTGCATGTATTTATGTATGCAACATACCTATATCTGTATGCAGTTATTATTTGCCGGTGTGCTTGCACACTTGAAATCACTATTTTTGATTTAATTTATTTTTCGAACATTTTCCTCAACTTCAAGAAACTGTCCATGTCAAATTTCTTTAAGTGCAACGAATGCTCTTTTCTCTCAGCCATGTTTGCGTTCACTTGCTGCTTACATATCGTAAAGCAATTTTAACCGAATTGTGTTCCCCTCTCTCTAGCTCTCTCTGACAATGCTTGAGCCTAGATTTGGCACTGTTGCAAGAAAAAGTAGCTAAACTGAAGTATTCTTCTGTAAAGACCGTCACAGTTTTTAATGGGCACTGCAAACATTTCGCGCAGCGGCCTGCCTTTTGCCTTAATATTTCACGTCTCAGATCCTACTCTTCCTTCGTCTTGCTATTATCCTTTGATTGTCCTGCGTTTTCAGTAACTCATATACTTCTCTTACACCTGGCTCACCATCGTCTTACTTAGTAATATTGTCGTATACAGTTAGCTACTTCAGCTCACTCCTTATTTGCGCAGATCGGTTGGCATTAGACTGCCGCCCGCAGCAGCGGCCGCGGCGCTAGCGGCGGACTCATCCTCATGACACTCATTATCCGTATGGTCCATAGGCGTATGTTGCTGCTGCTGCTGCTGCTGTTGCTGCTGCTCAACACTGTTGTTGCTGGCTGAAGCGCTATTGGCTTGCTGCTGTAGCTGTTGTTGTTGTTGTTGTTGTTGTTGTTGCTGTTGCAATTGCTCATGCGTTGACTGCTTGGCCGCATGCGTTTCATTATCATTATTGTAGCGTATCAATTTGATTGTGGTAAGTCCGTCAGCATTGCGGATAAGTCTAGAGAGGATGAGGAAGAGAGCGAGAATTCATTTAGTCTTGCTTGCATATTATTGCCACTTCAAGCGCATTGCATACTTACGGATAACAATCCTCTGCCGATGGACTTGAATAAGGCCGCTTTTCGCTACTGCTACCCGCCACACTCAGATCGGTTGGCTTTAGCTCATCGCTGTGATCCGGTGAGCGCGACTCGCTGCTGTTGTGTTCCACCTTGACTACGCCAAATTGAAATTTCTCGCTGGGCGCGTGTGGCATTGCAGGCGAATTGGGTGGTGCGCCCGCCGTATTCGACAAGTATTGGAAGGCCCCATTTATGGCGTGCATGAAGAGCGGCGATGTGGGTGGTGGCCCATAAGCAGCGGCAGCCGCAGCAGCTACCGCCGCTGGAAGACTCATATGCTGATTGGCGACACCACCACCACCATTACTGTGCGGGTGGCTAAGGCTAAGGTTGTGGTTGTGGTTGTGGCTGTGGTTGTTGCCGTTCAGGTTACCGCTGCCGTTGTTGCCATGCGACGCTGCTGTATGTCGTTGTGGTGATTGCTGATGCGGTAATGTCCAATTTGTGCTGCTCAAATTTGTACTGGGAGACTGATTGCTATTATTGTTGTTATGGTTGGCATTATTGTTGTTATTGCTGTTGTTGTTGTTGTTCGCAGACACGTTACCAGCGCCATTGCTGCCATTAGCGCCGCCTGCTGCTGTCGGGCCGCCATTGCCAGCAACGGTTTGGCGCAGCAGCGATATATTCTTAATATTTTTCAACTCGGTTGGATTGCGCAGGAATTGATAGCAGTGACGCTCACCCTGCACCTTGCGTAATATGTTGACGCGGTAGTAGTAGCGCAGCGCGCGCGACATTTTATCGTAGTTCATCGAGAGATGATTCTTTTGTATGCCCCAAAGTTTGGCCAAACCGGCAGGATCGACGATTTTGAAGACGCCAGTGTCGCGACACTTCCACGCGATCAAGTCGCTGTACTTCTGATTGCGATCGTTGAGCAATTGCTGCAAGAAGTCCCACAGCAAGCGACCATCTGGTGGAGAGAGGAGAAATTATTAGTAAGCAAAAAAAAAAATGACTCTAATCCCATTATCTTCACTTACTTGTATTTG
>NW_023462404.1:0-19225 GCF_013731165.1 Rhagoletis pomonella
TTTTTATATTTATCATTTCCTTGACTTTTAACCAGATCTTTATCTCCATCTACATATTCACCCATATCTTTGCGATTATATATGTATACTATGAAGAATTTAAATTTACCTCTCTCTTTGTCTTCATGTTTCGGTTTCTCTTACTTCTGTTAATCTTTGCTTTATCCTTTCTTCTTCTCCATACTCAACTTTACCTTCGTCCTCGTTTGAGTCTAATCTATTCATGTACATACATACATACATCTTATTCATAAACTGCTGCTTAGCACGTTTCTTTAATTCACTATCAATATTAAAGCATACATTTAGGAGGCATTTCCGCCCCAACCATGTACATGTATGGCATTGGTATTGGTGTGACTTTTGAATTGATTTTTTCGCTTTATTTTAAACTAATTTGAAATTTGAAAAATTGCCTGCACATCAGCATCAAAATACCTTTCTAATGATATATAATTGTTTATACCCTAGAAATATAGTTTAGCCGTAAAAGGGGTGTAAAGAAAACATGATTGCCTATTTATATAATTGATGTACGCTCTTAGTCAATGAAATTTCATGAGAGAGTATTCGCCTAACAAAACTGGGCACCCCGGTTCGAATCTCAGCTGGCGAAAATTTTTATTTTTATTTTTATTTTTTAAAAGTGACTAGTCGCTTTTTATACCCTTTCGGGTATAAATATGAACAATTAGTCTCTTCATAGGACATGCCCGAACAAAAGCGATCAGTTCATTCCATATAAAATATAAAGAGATCAAAAGTGGTATTAGTCGCATGCTCCTTTGCGATTGCTCCCGGAGTCATCCCGAATTAGTCCCATTTTTTGCAGGGTATGTAGGTACTTTAAGGGCAAACCCAAAACCTGAAAAATAAAATTGTGGCAAATATATTTTAACTCCCAGAAAATTTAAATGCAGTTTCCAATTTTTTGCAGCTTAAAAAAAGCAGCTTACCGGGTTGGTAAAAATTTTTTCGCGTATTGGGACACACGTCACTGCTGACAGTCATAGCTTTGAGGTATTAGAGGATTTTGTTTACTTAAAGCGAAGAATAACTCTTGCCAAGAGGTGCTACTTTAGGCTCGGTAGGCAATTTCAAAAGCAGAGCCCTCTCTTGACGAACAAAAATTACGCTATACAAATCTTTCATCATGCCCGCCCTTTTATATCGCCCAGAAACATGGATGACGTCTTACAAAGATGAAAAGGCTTTGGGGGGCTCTCGAGAGAACTATTATACCCAAGATCTATGGCCCCGTTCGCGTGGGCGACGATTAAGCGTATAAAAGTACGCATGGATGAACACGCTCCGGGGAAAAGATCCTTCGACTCCGCACCCATGGGTGAACAACGAAAGCAAGGGCGCGCACGAACACAATAGAAGGACCAAGTGCAGAAGGACCTGTCCGCACTTGGAATAAACAACTGGCGCAAATCCGTAAAGTAGAGAGCCAGCTGGCGAGGTTTTTTGTCTGGGCCCAAACCGTCAAACCGGTTGTAGTGCCAAATAAGAAGAAGAAAATTTTTTATGTGTTCCCCATTGCATTTTTTGGGGTTTTTAGGGACCTAAAAAAATAACTAACATTAAAAAATTATTACATAAAAATTTGGGCATTATTCCTTGAAATCTTCTACTTATAGCCTATTGAAAAATATAGATTTCTAAAGATTCTATGCCATTTCTACGACAAATTGTTTTTCCCATATACAAACGAGCAAACTTGAGCGCTTTGAGTGGCCTCTAAATATTTTTTAATTCAAAATAAAAACAGGGGTATATTTATGCGGTATAGAAAAGTTCTAGGGGGGTTAAAGAAAATCCATAGGGGGTTGGACTTAAGGGTACGTTAGGGTGCTAAAGTACATACATACATATGTACATATGTTAGCGTGTCAACCAATTTGTTATACTTTTAAAAAACTTTATGGATTTTGCGACTTTAGGTTCCGAAGGTAACGTCTTCCTCTGATCATTTGAATGCTAAATTCCGTAAAGTACATTCTTCCATAGATTGGCACCAGGTGGAGGGTAGTGATCCAAAATTAAAAAAAAAAAAAACAATGTCATATAAGAGCCACCCCAACGTGCATATGTATACCAGGTACATACATATATGTAATGGTACAAGAATTAAACCTAAACCGTCCGCAAATGTGGACGCGAAATTTGCATAGAGCAAGCGTAAATTGAATTTAATGCATTCGATTTAGTATAGGAATCAACGCAGGGTTGAACGATTTAAGAGTTTGAGATTGAAATAAATGCAATTTGATTGTCAGTGATCGGGGACATATGTATGAAGGTAACGTGTATCTGACGGTTATCAATAACAAGATTTGATAGCTTATTTTGTCAAACGCAATAGCCAGGCTTGCCTCACTTGCTTTTTCACAATATCACTTACGTAGAAAGGAATATAGCCACTAGTTATTATATATAGTATAGGAGCTCTTGTCAACTTAAGCTTTTGTTTCGAAACGTAGACGGACGTACTTCAAGAGATTTCAACTGCATATTTGCACGAGTGCTACATTGCATCTCATACGCAGCGATCAACTATGTTTGGAGTATTTATTATAGCCATGTAGTGTAACGAACCAACCCTAATTGACGCAAAATAACATTGCAATGTTATTAACCTTTTAAGTGGCAAAGCATGCATCGAAACGCATTTAAGATACTTCAATTATAAACATAGTTTTCCCATATGTTTACTCAAGAGGTTATCTAAGTACAAAACTTTTGCTGGAAAAGTGCATAGGTGCAGAAGATAATATGATTACATACATATGTACTTCGCACTTTCATACGTATGCTCGCAGCATACAAATGTCCTGAGAAACAAACTCAAACTTATGGCTTCATATACACCTACATAAATACATATGCCACAAATAATGAAGAAACAAACAAACAGTAGTTTAACTACGAAACACATTCCCAACTCTAATTAAAAAGTTGAGACAAATTTACTGCACTCTACGCGGATCTCAACAGCAACGGCAAATAGCGATGACGGCAACGATGGCGACGATGGCGACGGCGAAACAAACAAGCTAACCAAATGTCATACAGCAAGAAACATGTAACAGAAATGTACAGGCAAAAGGATGTCGAAACGCATGGACATAGTGTAATTATGGCCAACACCACATGGGAAATGCCACGCCAGGAACATAGATATCTAATAAGCGTAAAAAATTTGACGCAATAATGAACACTGTTGGAACTCAACTGAAAATGAACTGTCATCGGCGCAAAATATCTATCTAAGCGTAGAAGTTTATTGCCCGCACAAATGGGAGTTTCTGTACGAATTTGTATGGAATCTGAAATATGAGTAGTTCTTTACCACTCAACAGCCTCCCAAGTGAAGTAACAGAAATGCATTGCGGTCTAGTACGCACTGCGCTGGGAACATGGGCGTAGCCAGGTAGGGGCAGGGGGGTGCTCGAGCCCCCCCCCCCCCAAAATTTTAAATTTTCCTTTTATTAAAAAAAAAAAAGACCCCCAAAACCCCCCCATAAAGGGGGGAACCCCCCCCCCCCCCCCCTAAATTTCATTCTGGCTACGCCGATGGCTGGGAAGTAGTGTTACTTTAAAGTATGTAGTGGCTAACCATAACTAACTGGTATACAGTCAGATAATTATGCATGTATTTACACAAATACATACATATGTACAAAAAAAACCTCATTTGAGGTAGACAGATGAAGAGCATCCGCTTTAATTGAGTTTAAATTAACGTAAAAATGTTGTTCACTTAAATGGGCAATGTGCGGAAAAACGCAGAACGCGCTCACCGAGAGCAGAGGACCAGACACTCAAATATGAAGTTAAAAATATGACTACTAACTGTAGTTGCAAACTGCTTGTTTGTAGTTGAGGATGGAAAAAAATCTGACCATTAACTGTGAAAATTAAGTTGTATGAAAGTTCATTGAAGCTTGAAAATTGGACGTCCAGTGAATATGTATGTATGTACATGCGCAGGTATTCGACATACAAAATTTAAAAAATACATACATACATACTCGTATATTGTATCTATTTGTTTTCGTGCATGTATTTATATACGTATGTATGTAGTAAATAGGCGAATATGTAAACTTAAATATATGTCTACCTCTATCTAAACTTGCATACATATTTATGTACGAAAGGGTGGTCCAAAAATGCATGTGAAAAAGTTAAGTCGGAATTTTTATAAAATTCTTCAAATATTTGTCTACAGGAATACTCTGTTTCCTTGCAGGAGATGCCCAATAACAATACCGAATTGTTTATTTAACAATTTTTTTTTATAGTAACTATATTTTATAGGTCGCCAAAACCCCCAGAAAATGCAATGGGGGGAAAAATTTAAAATCTTTAGTATTAAAATATGGTTACATAAACAATTGGGTATTATTATTGGAAGTTTCCTGAAGATAGTCAAGTTTTGCGATCGAAAAATATATAAGAAATTTGTTTCTCCATTTAAAATACATGGAAAACTTTGAGCGCTTTGAGCGACTTATAAATATTTTTTTGATTCCAAAATAAAAAGTAGGGATATATTTTTTTCGGTATAGAACATTTCTAGGGCGTGAGAGTATAAAAATTCCGACTTTACCTTTTTTTTTTTACCACCCTAATGTACAACCAAGGATTGAATTTTAGTTAACCCACTTGTTGGTGATTCGCACAGTAGAAATTGTAAAGTGAAAATCCGACAAAATATATGTGGAAAATATTCACCTTAATCTATTCGGATCCTCACATCAATTCCAACAGTAAAAAGAAGTACATACATACATATCGATGGCTGAGTGGAAGATCGCCCTATCTCAGCTGCCGGTTCAAAAAAGCCCTATCTCAGCACATTTTCACTGTATTTTCGCTTGAGATAGGGCATTTTTGAGCTGAGCTTTGAGATAGGGCGTTCTTCAAACAAATTCTTAAGCAGAGCGTTTTACAAGAGCGTTAATATTAAAAAAAAATACTAAACTTGAGTAATAATTTTCCATTCTTCCCTCGCATTTTCAGTTATAGCAGTGTGGAGTAATGAAAGATTTTTCTGCTATACAAAGCGTTTACAGAGCTCCTCACTATGCCATAATCCGCCAACAAATGTAATGATCTTACGAAACAACCAATTGCAACTCCCTGCTACGTTGCACAAACGAGCCCATCGCCACTTCAATTCCCATTCGGTTTAAGCGTTGTACTTCTTTCCTTTTATTACGGTTATTTTCAGAAATGTTGTGGTTCTTGCGCCATGGCTGCGAGTGCCAACTATAAAATTGCAATTTACCGGCAGCTTATTGTCAAAAAAAAAAAGACAATGTAACTGCAGACAGCAAACAGGTTTACATACATACTAGGGTGATTTTTTTCCGCGACTACTTTTGTTTTGCACTCCCACCTCGGAATTTGGTGGGAAATACCTAAAAAAAAAAAAACCAGAGGCATTTTATGGTATGATCTTGGTCAATGATGGGTGTTCCTCCGAATTTAATGCTCTACAAAAGTGTCCATTGCGGCGTAACCCTAACTCTCATCAGCGAGGTAGTACGGGTCACTAAAACCAAATTATTTATTTCATGAAATTTTCTGGGTTTTCCCCTATCTCGTAAATAACAAGAGCTACAGAAAAAATGTAAATGACAAACTTGTAGGACATTCAATTTTTAC
Source organism: Rhagoletis pomonella (assembly GCF_013731165.1). NCBI lineage: Eukaryota > Metazoa > Arthropoda > Insecta > Diptera > Tephritidae > Rhagoletis > Rhagoletis pomonella. Next base: position 5,680 of record NW_023462404.1, read on the forward strand.
AATTTAAATTTTATTTAATATAATTTTAATTTAAAATTTTGGGCAAATGCCCAATCATGTGAAACTGCCTTTATTTTATGTCTTATCAGGTTGTTTTTTAATTTTGTGATTTATTTTTAGAAAACGTTGATTTTCAGTTAAAAAATGCGCACGACTTCGGCTTGAGAAAGCTAATGCTGTATTGCGAAAAGTTTTTTCGTATTAACGGGAATTTTTTTTTCGTTTTCTTTCGCTTCTAATCTCAGAAGAGGGTGCTATTTCTGCCCAATTTTTGCGAGTACGAGTGATGGTTATCAGCCACCGGTCAAGAAAAAAAAAAAATTCTTCGACGGAATTCTAAAATCGATAAGGTGTCCAAGTTAGTGTTAGAGGACAAAATAAATATCAAACAATTTTTATCGGTAGTGGCTTTAGAAAAGGTAATCGATAAAAATTCATTAGAAAGCGGTGAAGAAGACTAACGGTTTTGGTTAAAGCTTAGACTATATTTTTATAAACGATAAAAAAAAAAAAATTTCATGGAAAAATATGACGAATATTAAAAAAAAAAAAACAACACGTGGTCATTTGTTTGAGTCACTGTATGTATGCACAGCTGTAGAAAAAATTGGCTGCGCTGACAAGTTTTTAAAGGGTAGGCTACCGCTAGCTGGCTCCATCGGATGCAACAGCTTAGTTGTCAGCGTCACTTTCAACCATTAGTTCAACACAGTTTTTGTGCTCGGCTTTAGAAATGATTAATTCCTTAATTAGATTTACACTTGTGACATTTTAATTATGGCTAGAAAAACAAGTGGCAACAGCTGAGTGGCGACGCTCATCGTCCACTCATAAAGCACTGTCTGTACGGCAGCAGAGTGGCTGACACAGCTGTGGTCTTTATGTTTTATGTTAATGATTTGAAGTTAGATACGTCTGCAACTATTGCCTCATTACACAACCATAATTTTACGTCGTATAGCCATGCATGCATATACATATGTACATACATATATACATACATCTAACTTTGGGGAATTTTCTACCCACTTCTCATCCTCATCATCAGACATAAGTAGGTTCATAACTCGATGAACTATCCTAATTTTGTACTCACTCGAAAAGTTGATGTAAGCTCGGTGTTCCACGGTTGTGTCGGTGACAGGTAATAAGATCAACGGATATAAAGTCAATTGACATTATTACCTTTTTAAAAACGAAATAAAATCAATTGACGTTATTTCTCTTTCAAACATTAAATTTGCTTAGCTTCGCGGCGGCCCGCGTCAGCGCGCCACACCGCGCGCGTCGCGCTCGCGTCCCGCGTACCCAGCGCGACCGGCGCGCACACCACGTCACGCTACGCCGCGGCCCCCCCCGGCCTCCCCTTCCCCGTCTCACGACGTGCTGTAACGCAGGTAGATTTATTTTTTGTATACGTTGAAATAAAATTTGTATATATTTTAAACATCGAGCGTTTATATTCAATAATACCCCCTATCTGCACACTTTTCACAAAGATGGGATTCTGATATAAAAATCCACCTAAGCTTTAACTGTCATCAGTGATATTAATGTTACCTTATATAACGACAGGTAATAAGTCCCAGATGGTTTCTAAAATCACAAATTAGTTTTTGTGCAAATTGCAGATAGAGGGTATTAATGAATTCAAGCCCTCGATATTTCACATTTTTATATTTGTAAGTTATTGGAAGCAGGGATGCCAACTTGGCTCAAACCGTGCCATTTGTTCCTATTTTACTTCAAATGGCACTTAATTTTTCAATTTGGCACAAAATGCCAAAATGGCACTTTTGTAAAAAAAATAACATTTCAATACAGTTTTGTGAAATCCTTTGCGTGCACTTCTTTTTCTCAACTAAAATTTTCTAATTTATAAAGGCTTTTCGACTGGTTTATCTTATTTTATCATTGCACTTTTGTTTTGAAAATGTGGTTTTATTTTATTGCTAAATGTGAATGATTAAAAGGAATTACACCTCTTTTGGCACTTTTATTTTTCTATTTGGCACATTTTGGCACTTCCTTTGGCACTATCCTCAATATGGCACCTCATAACTAAGGAGAGTTGGCAGCCCTGATTGGAAGATTTCTGCTGTGTTTTGAGGCAACAACTTGTCTGCAGTAAAAAAGCATATAATTTGTGTTTCAAAAGTGTGTGAAAACCAATCAATTAACTTATATGATCTCGGTTCCGATATTAAATAATCAATAATTGTTTATACCCGCATTTTGGTACATTGGCTCGTTGAATGTGCCATCTAATAAATAGTGTCGTCATTCTCCTTAGCTGCTTTTAAATGATGTCGTCACAAATTGCTGGCGGAGACATTGTTTCCTTATAGAAAGATTGGTTTCTTTTCCACCTTAGACATTCCGAGTTCGTTCAAAATATGCTAATTTAAAACACAGAATTATTTCAGGGTTCCTCCGGGGTTTTTGGACATGGACTGTTTCTTCAATTTAATAGTGTTCGCTTTATTTTTGTGGAAACGAAGCATGTTTTGCAAGTTATGGCTCATTTCTACACTCTTTCTTCAAATATTCCTCGTATTACAGCTGTGCGTTTTTACATATTCGTAATTAAAATTTTTTTAATAAAATCAATTGGTGGGAGTTCAAGATTGTGTGTGGATTAATATCACAACACTGAGGATTTGGCTATAACCTTTTTCATCTATTAAAAAACAACACTTACGGGGCAATGTTTATTGTAAGAACAACATTTTTTTTCTATGAATCGACATACTTTAAGCATTGTTGACGCTATTTCCATTTGAATGAGGAAACAGCGTCAATGACTTTATTTCCAAATTTTTGTTGACTTTATTTCGCTTTTGAAAAGGTAATAATGTCAATTGACTTTATTTCGCACCAGGGTGGGAAATAAAGTCAATTGACCTTATTTCCATTGACCTTATTACCTGTCACCTTGTAGACCAGTGTAATTGTTTATACCCGCATTTTGGCACATTGGCTCGTTGAATGTGTCATCTAATAAGTAGTGTCGTCGTTCTCCTTAGCTGCTTTTAATTGACTGCTGGCGGAGGCATAAATACAGTGTAAGAAAATTCTTTTTTTATAATTGTTTCCTTATAGAAAAGTTGGGTTCTTTTCCACCTTAGACATTCCGAATTCGTTCAAAATATGCTAGTTTAAAACACAGAATTCTTTCAGTGCTCCTCCGGGGTTTTTGGACATGTACTGATTCTTCAATTTAATAGTGTTCGGTTTATTTTTGTAGAAACGAAAAAATGTTTTGCAAGTTATGGATCATTTCTCCACTCTTTCTTCAAATATTTCTCATATTCCAGCTGTGCGCAGGCGTTTAGTTTTTCGCATCGTGTTTTTACATATTCGTAATTTAAATTTTTTTTAATAGAATCAGGTGGTAGTTCATAATTGTGTGTGGATTAATATCACAACACTGAGGATTTGGCAAAAGCCTTTTTCTTCTATTAAAAAAACAACACTTACGGGGCAATGTTTATTGTAAGAACAACATTTTTTTCTATGAATCGACATACTTTAAGCATTGTTGACGCTATTTCCATTTGAATGAGGAAATAGCGTCAATGACTTTATTTCCAAATTTTTGTTGACTTTATTTCGCTTTTGAAAAGGTAATAATGTCAATTGACTTTATTTCGCACCAGGGTGGGAAATAAAGTCAATTGACATTATTTCCATTGACCTTATTACCTGTCACCGGTTGTGTCTGGCGAGCCACTGCAGCTGCCCACCTGGTGGGTACTTCGTCGTTCATTGTAACAAATCGTCTATCTGCTCAGCGAAGTGTATTCTTCTACAACAGGGTTGAGTACCAAAGATCGTGATTTCCGTTAAATTCACTTATTACCATTCGGTTTTCACCTCTGAGAAACGTCGATCTCGATCTTGCTCTGAATTCCGTTACCATAAAATTGTAAGATTTTTCTGTGCTTGGGAGACTGGTGTTGTGCTGCAGGCGTTAATCTTGAGTGCCGTTGGAGGCGATTCGGTTTATGCATCATGGGGCCACGAATGTCGTGGTCCAATGCCGATGAGCTCTTAAACCCGAGCAGGTTCTGCAGGTGTAAGTTTCTGGGCCCTCATGAACGAACAAAATTTGTTAGATTTCGTCTACCCAAGCAGGGTTAAATCTTGGGCGGGTAAAACCAGAGTCGATCCGGTACTTAGAACCAACCTGCTAAAGTAGAACTCATGTCTGGGCGTTCCCTTGCATAATAAACAAATTAAATTAAACGATTTCCTGCTAAATGAACATAATTCGATATGATTCCTATTTGATCAAAATTGCCCCAAGTCAGCGTAATTGGCAATCATCTTTGAATTTCCACAGTTTCCCTTTCATCAAACAACTCCCAGTACATATGTATTTACTTTGATACCCAACGTGTGTTTCGAAATATGTACTACTAATATTCATTAGTGGAATGCAAGTTATGTGTAACGTGCTCGAAATGCACGATTATTCACAATTTCGCACGCGTGCAAACAAAACAAATACATTCCAGCATCTGTATCGATTGACACCAAGTATGTGCGTACATATTTACTCCCACATATGTATGTATGTATGTATGTATGTAAACTACCTTACTATACGCATCCTTGCAGGACAATTAAGTAGCAAATCGCTTGCACATGCTTGCTCCGCCCACACCGATCAACCCGCCCATGAAAATCGTAAATTGCGTACGAAAACAATTCAATGAAGTGATTAATCGTCAAATGGTTCATTAGTTCACAGGCAATCAAGCATTTTGAGTTTGTGGTATGTGGAGAAATACATACCAGCGAAGAGGAAACGCCACAACGCAATCCAAAAATTCTTGTGTAAATTTTGTAAAAGTGTTGTCCATCAAAGGCCACAAAAGTGTTTTGTGATGAATATGAAAGTGGGGAACAATACTATTTGTCTCAATTGATTGAGATGAAAAGGGAAAGGATGTTATTCTGCAATTACAAAAGGCTTAGAAAGACATTCAAATGGTGCTTCACGGTGCTGCACGAACGGTTGTGGTGTTTTGTAATCGATTTTAGGAAAATATGCAAAAACAGGAGGTTAACAGTACAAGTACTTTTAGGAAATTTTAAATGAATTTATAAGTTGCTACTTGACCGCATTACCCACAAATGTAGTCGGGTGAAAAGATCATTTTTATTTTTGGCTCAAAAGTAAGCAATATTTTGCGGTTTCAGTGGTTAAAATTGCAAAGAAGTAAAAAATAACCAAGATTCACAACCAAATATCTATATACAGTCATGTGAAAATGTTGGCTATTTTACATCATTTGTTTAATGTTTATTATTTTTTTATAAAAATACAGCTCATTGTCTAACAAAAACCACCTAAGTTCCAATATCAAACTTTATAGAAAAATTTAAAAAATTCTACAAAATTAAACAAAATTTTACAACAACAAAAAACCTTTTTATTAAGATTTGCTTAAAAAATCCTACGTATAAGTATGTACTTTTAAAGCCCATTAAATTCTAGCTTAAGTGCCAGTTTCAAGTAGCCAAAAATTCGCGTTGATTTTTGATATCTTTTTTTTTTGGCGGATGGTGTTATTATTTTCTTCCATACAAAAAAAAAAATGTCGAGCACACTTTGTATGGAAGAAAATGCTTGACACAGTCAGTAAAAAAAAAATATCAAAAATCAACGCGAATTTTTAACTACTTGAAAGTTGGACTTTCCTGAGCCAGAATTTAATGGGCTATAAAACTACGTACTTATAATTGTTGTAGAAAATCTAAATAAAAAGTTTGTTGTTGTTGTAAAATTCTGTTGAATTTTTCTATAAAGTCTGAACTTTGGGCCTACATATATTGTTTTTGTTAGATAATGAGCTATATTTCTATATAAAAAAAATTATAAACCGTAAACAGAGAATGGAAAAATAGCCGAAACTGGTGAAAGTGTTGTGTCCCCATTCATTTTCACATGACTGTATCTACATACATACATAAGTGTGTGTACATATATATCCCTGTATGGATCTATCTATGTATGTATGTCCATACATACATATGTACATATTAATTATTAATATGCGAGTATTCTTAATTTTTTTGCTGCAAAACTTATCCAGCACACCCTACATACCTCTTCAGCGCAAGGGATTCCCAATGAAGTTTATCAATTCGAGATGGGTTTACTGGACTTAACGGAAACGGGTTTCAATGTTCTAGCCGTGCGCATGCCACATACTCCACACTTACGCATCCATGCTCACTGACCCCACAAACAGAATAATAGGTTTGACAAACGCTCGTTATTGTCAAATGGCAAATTTTAAGCCATAAATTTTCCAAATTCAATGCAAAACAAAACAACTATGTATTTAATATGTGTGTATGTGCAATACATACATACGTATGTATGTATGAGCATGCATACATTAAGGTGGTTCATCATAATTGACTTTTAAGCGGAAGACAAAGGCTAAGCTGGAAATTTGTCTAAATGGTGTCAGAAAACGAAAGGAACAAGTTTTGACTAAAATCTGGGTCCGCAAACCCTGCCAGAAATCGTTTGAAAACTGCAGATTGTTTGCATAGAGCACGTCATGGAGCTAATCAATTTTGTATCAATTTTATACCATTTGTAGTAGGGGTTGCAGTGCTCTGATTTTACTCAAAAGTGGTTTATAAGTTTCCTAAAGCCTATAAATACAAACTTCTATCAGCCTTTGACTCTAGCTTAAAAGTCGACTTTGACGACCCTGCTTAATGTGTGCAGGTACATATGAACATACATACATACATACATATGTACATAAGTAGTTATGTAACAGTGGTGCGCTACTTCCACCGGAAAACAATTCAACCACCCACTTTGAATCTACACGAAACAAACAACGCCACTCCTACAGCGCAATACAACAGCAATTTGTGAGAACCGAATAGTCGTTTAGACCAGGGGTTCTTAAAGTTTTAAGCTGATGGAACCCTTACTAAACACCATTCATTTTATGGAACCCCACATCAAATTACTAAATATCAAAGGCAATGCAATTTATATATGAATAAAAATATTGTATAAAATATTAGTTCGATATAATATCTGAAAGCTGTATGCGCATTTCTGGGGTAGCATCAAATTTCGACTTGAATTTGTTTTTTGTATAAGTGTAAGCTGAAAAACCTGTTGACAGAGTTCATTATGACAGAAGGAAGCAAAGGTAAGATGGCCTTTTTGGCGACTTCATGATATTTACTGTTAACACTAACCCAAAACTTTTTCAGAGACACAGATTCAAATGTGAATCTCAATGTCGAAGTACTCTGAAAACCTATGAAACCGTTATTACCTACTACCATCCGAAAAATAATCTGACAAAGATTTCAGCTGATTTACCAAGTGCCCAGTTAAGAAATTTTACGTTTCATTTGGCAATTCGTCGCGTTCCTTGTAGAAATTTGTATATAACTATTGGCTACAGCGGCCAACAACACATACCAGTTAGAAAAAAAAACAAGTTTTCAAGCGCAAGCTCAACGCTTTTTTGCAACGCTTATGGCACAAAGTACGGCAATCATACCAACTACGAGTACATATTTGACAAGTAATTTTTAGCAAAAAAAAAAACCGACTTCAACTCCCATATAAAAAATATATATATATATATATATATATATCTCATGATCCGCTGATCGGATCTTAACCAGATTAGTATGGGACCACCTCTGAGACACTACCTTTCCGATGCAAAAAGAAGTATCGAAATCGGTTGACGTGGTCCAAAGTTATGCGGTAACATACATAAAACAAAAAAAAATATATATATATATATATTCCGACGAACTGATAAGCTCCTCCTTTTTTGGAAGTCGGTTAAAAATAGATAATTGCGTCTCGGTCAAGCTGTTTACAGAACTTTTCCCCTTCTGTGTGCAACTGAAACCGACCGCCGTGCTTATTTATACCAAACTTAATTTCACCGAACCCACTTTAAGAAGCTCTGGTTTAGACTCCCATCGCCCCATAAATGGAGATCCACGCATAAATACATACATATGTACTGTACATACTATACTATAAATACACATGTACATACATACATACGTACAAATGTAAATGTACGCTTGGCTATTTCGAATTTTCCCACAATACATATATCTTGTGTTGGCAAATTATCTATGAGAATTATTGGCATACGTAGGCTGGAAAATTCGTTGTATAGCGTGAATTAATCGGTTGTGGTTCATGGCAATCCACTCAAAAAATTTTGGAAACGTTTTCTTACTGCACATGTATTGCATGTACATACATACATACATATGTAAGGTACGGTAAATAGTCAATCAACGTGCTCTTAAAATTTGCACAATTTCTTAGCGAAATTAATAAGTAACACTGGATCCCAAATTTTTGTTTGGTTTTTGTTCTGCAGACGCTACTATCCAATTTCTATGTAGAATTGCTCGGTGATTCCGAGAGTCGAGTTAATTATTTTTTTTCTATGGATACGTCTTCGAGATATTTTCAATTTACCGTTATTCAGCTTAAAATAAAAATTGGTTCCACTTAATCACACACATATATCTTACGAACCAATTTAACAATCTTAAAGGGATCTTAATGCATCATTCCAGTTTATTTTTTAATGAAAAATTTAAAAAAAGTCAAACTTTAACAGAAGAAAAATTTAAAAAAATAACAGGTTTTGTGCCAAATTTTTACATTTGTGCTAAAGCCTGTTCTGTTACAAAAAAAAAAAAAATCAAATTACTGATGAAGAAAATCGATGGATAAATAAGAAATAATGAGTGGTAAAATGAAAATGCGCAAAGATTTTTTGTATGCAATATGAGCAGAAAAGCGAGTCACTCAGGTGTACGCGGCGTATGAGTAATGTGACCAACTATTTCATAGCTCACAGAAGTACAGCTTAGGTTGGTTTAAGTTAACGCCGCACAGTGTTTCGACTATATGGAGGCAGGTAGAAAAAAGTCAGGGTGACAGTTGGTAAAAAAACCCGGTTTGACTTAGAGAGGGAATAGTAAAAGTTATAAGTACCAAATTTTACATTATTTACTCACCCCCTCCCCCCCCTTCTTCACGAACGATACATTTCCAAAAAAAAAATACGGAAATGGGCGCGACACCGACTAATCAGTTTAGTTGTATTTGGCGCTGAACCCATTACAGAAAGTGTTTCTTTTTCAATTGTAATTAATTATCTAAATGTCGTGGAATATTCAGGTGAAGGAATTTATCATTTATTTGGTATTTTCCTATTTTTCCTTTTTTACTTTGAAATGTAGATGCTAAAGATTATTAGTAAAAAAATGTGTGAGTACCGGTCCGTCAGGTCTTGAAATTAGACCAATATTTTAGAGAATTTTATGTAGTTTTCGAATATATAATTTGATCTTTGCGCGCGACTTTGCCAATTTATATAATTTTTGATTTTCTTAATTTTTGATTTTCAGCTTCTTCTTGCATAATTTAGCGAAAAGAATTTTTCAAACAATGAAAAAATCCCACCAGATATTGGGAAAAAAGCGAGTATTGACACCTAAGTCATTTTATTGTATAACCTTTGTTTTCTGAGAGTGGAAAGCAGGAAACAAAAATTACCCAAAATTCCATCACATTTAATGACTGGGCCCACATTTTTTGTGAGTTTTGAACATTATAGTAATCCAATCTTCCCCATATTTTATATTTAGGTTTTTCTAATAAAATAAAGACTACAAACTAAATTTCATCGAAATCGGATGAGATTTAATGTTTCCGCCCACAAGAGTAGAGTACAACTAAAGTAAAAACTGCTGGAAAATGTAGATAAGAATAAAAATTTAAAAACTAATTAATACAATTAAAGTAAAATCTGTGGAAAATTAACAATAAAATACTTTTTTCGCAAAATCTATAAAGGACCCTATTATTTCTCAAAAAAACCTGGGTAACAGTTATTCGTCGCCACGCTGTAATTACCAATTCCTAATCTATATATATAATACGCGAAGGCTTTTTTTTTTTTTGTGCAGCATAAAAGATCTGCACCGTTCGTTCGATTTTCAAAAATGGGGTGTCAAATTAAAGCGCTTGGCCTGTAGATGTGCAATAAGGTTTCACTTTTTCGAAAAGAATAAATTTAATAATTAAACTCAAGTTATTTACTAATCAATGCCATCAGATCCGCACCGTCCGTTTGATTTTCAAAAGTGAGGTACCAAATTAAAGGGCTTAGGGTGTGGTAGTTCAAGAAGGTTTTACTTTTTCGAAAAAAGTTGCCACCTGTTAAGAAATTATGCTCAAATTAATTAAAAAGTTAATTCAATTATTAAATATGGTTTTGAAAAGGCTTTACAACTTAGCTACGTATGAGAAGGTTGCCACATGTTAAACAAATTTAATTCAATTTTAATTAAAGGAATTAGGTAAGTGTATCGGTATATGGGTGTCATACAAAAGAGGTTTAAGAAGGTAGTAGTTTGGAAATATTTTGAATAGGGTCGCCACCTATTTGAGAAGTCTAATTGAACTATTTTTTATATGAAATATTAACGATGGATATCAAATGAAAGAGCTTCAAGAAATACTTAGTTTGACAAATTAGAACATTTTTGATATGTTTGAGGGTTGCCCCAGTTTAAAGGGCTAAACTAAAATTATTTAATAAGTTAAATGAATTACTAACCGATGGTTATCAATGGAAATGGGTTTAAAATTCTTTATTTAAGAACAATATTTAGGAGGATTGCCACGTGTTTAAAACATAAATTTCCACTTAATTCATCGGTTACATGAAATATTTATAACAATGTCAGACGAAAAATATTTAAGGAAATTTTATTTCGAAAATAATTTTAAGAGGGTTGCCGCCTGTTTTGAAAGTGGTATTTCGTTTAATTACACGTAAATTACATGAAATTTCAAAATATGGTTATCAAAAGAACGAGTGTTAAGAAATCTTTAAGCTGAACATTTTTTTTTTTGTTTTTGTTAAAAAAATTAAGCTCACATTTTTTAATAAGTTAAATGGATTGTCAAAAGATGGGTATCAATCGAATTGGGTTTGAAAATAATTTATTTCTAAACTGTATTTAGGAGAGTTGCCATATGCTTAAAAAATTAAATTCAACTTAATTCATCAGTTAATTGAAATATATATAACAATGCCAGGCAAAAGATTTTAGTTTGAAAATACTTTTAAAAGGGTTGCCACTTGTTTGAAAAGTCGAATTTGTTTTACTTATACGAAAGATACATAAATGAAATATCGAAATATTAGTGTCAAACGAAAGAGTTTTAAGAAAACTATTATAGGCTGATAATCAGCCTCATTGCGTAAGTCGTAAATTAGGCTGAATTGTACGACTCGACAACATTAGCATTGTCTACTGTCGTGCTGAAATAAGTAAACGACGAAAATTGTCGAAAACTATGCAGTGCTGCCAAGTTTTCCCGTTTTAATACACTAGTCGAGTGGAAATTTTAGGCAATGGCGCTAAATTTTCGATACGATTCGACTCTCGAGAAACGACTTGCATTCGGCACGACTCTCGCAATGAGGCTGAATATTTTTAATTAGAGTTGCCATATATTTTTTTTTTTTTGAAGGTGATCACATATGCACCGTTATTTCGAATTTCCAAAATGAGAATTCAAATTAACGAACTGGGATTCTATATAGATGTGCACAGGTTTTATTTTTTTGAAGTTACAGGGAGATTTGAAATTTGATGAAATGAAAACCGACACCATGCGAGACCTCTCATCACTGAGAAATGGTTTAGATTAATCATTAGGAATATTTGAGGTTTTTGAATAGGGTTTCACCTGTTTAAAAAATTTAACTAAATGTTGGCGTTTTGACGCCATGCGGGTTCACTAGTATTTGTTATTTCTTTTCCTTGATTTGTTTCTTTTCATCATCATTCACGTGCCCAATAAATAACAAGTAAGAACGTCTAAGTTCTGGCAGAGCCGAACATTAAATACCCGGCGCAGGTATTAAATATATGTTTTCCACCTTTACGAAACCTACCGCTATATGGTAAGCCGGGGTGTATCAATTTTGAGTAAATTAGCGTCCTTAAATTTCGAAATATTGAAGTTTCAAGCATTTCTGAAATTTACCGTTATATGAACAGGGGCCGAAATTTTATTCCGATTTCAATAATTTTCAACGTTTTGCTTCTATGTGGCAAGCACAATAGCCATACCGAATTTGGTACAAATTGGTAGAACGGTTACCGAGATACATATGTATATGTGATCATAAGTGGGCGGTGCCACGCCCATTTTCCAAAATTTTATCATAAACGTATTTCTTGGTAAAGAATTGTTGCAAGCATCAATTTCGTATAAATTAGCTTTAATATTTACTGATTTATCGAAGATTTTGTATTTCTCTAAATTACCGTTATATGGAATGCTGGCGTGGTTGTTGTCTGATTTTTTAAATTTTCGGCCATTTAAAATGCGGTACCAAGGCAAACAACTGTGCCAAGTTTGGAAGAAATTGGTGCAGCGGTTACCAAGATATACACATGTAACCATAAGTGGGCGTGGCTATATCAGCCAGAAAGACCTTTCTGTCAGTTCCCAAGACAGCCGGTTCTACGTACCGGAATGACACGGGTTTTACCCGACCAAGGGCTGTTGTTTCGGCGATCTAACCCCGCTTAGATCGGCGATACCCCTCAATCATTGTTCGTCCATGGAGCAACTCCTCGCAGCCGGATTGCTCCGCATCCTTCTTCTCCGGCCGAGCGTAGAGCCCAACCCCGGACCAGAAACGTATTTCTGCTGTGTTTGCCAGAATCGACTCCATCCAAACTCCACTTCGGTTAGGTCCAATTCCTGCAACGGATGGAGTCACCTAAGAACCTGCTCTGGTCTTAGGTCTCATCGGGAGTGGACCACAAGCTATGTGGCTCCCTGCTGCTCAAGCCAAACGGCACAATCAGCATCCACGGCTACCCGCTCGCGCAACGCACCCAACACCCGAAGAGCCTGCACGGCGCCGAGAAGTTCCTCTGGGCAGCAGCAAACTTCCCACCACACCTACAAACATACATACTGGCGAACGCCAGTTCCGCAGGGTAGTCACTGCCGCAGCGGCTCGCTTCATCCCGTCCGGACGTATCGCGGAAGTCCGCCCAAATTTCCCGGCCGAAGCTGCAGTACTAGCAAACGAGCGTGACCACCTACGCCAGGTCGACCCCGGGGACCCTCGTCTGGCGGACCTTAATTTGGAGATTCGGCAACTGGTAAATCAGCATAAGCGGAAAAAGTGGGAGGAACACTTGAAGGCCTGTAACTTCACATCTGGTGTGAGTAAGCTCTGGTCAACCGTGAGGTCCCTGTCCAACCCAACGAAGCGTGATGACAGAGTGGAAATCTCTTTCGAAGGTCGCGCTTCGTCGGATCCGAAGAAATGCGCAGCCTACTTTAGTAGGCAATTCACACTGCACCCTTCGGTAGACAGGGCCAAACGTCGAGTGACCAGGAGGCTGCACAAGCTACCAAAAAACAGTGCACCACTTCTTTTCACCAGCTGTGAAGTGAAGGGGG
>NW_023462405.1:0-1923 GCF_013731165.1 Rhagoletis pomonella
TTTTTTTAAGAGTTGCCACCTGTTAAAAAAGTTTCATTAAATTAATACGCGGAAACGACTGAATGGATTTGCATGAAATTTTGCAAGCAGATAGCTTATAACCTACTGTAGAAAATAGGCTAATTTTTTGGAATAGTTGCCACCTGTTAAAAAAGTTTAATTAAATTAATACGCGGAAACGACTAAACGGATTTGCATGAAAATTTGCACACAGATAACTTATGACCTACGGTAGAAAATAGGCTAATTTTTTGGAAGAGTTGCCACCTGTTAAAAAGTTTAATTAAATTAATACGCGGAAACGACTAAACGGATTTGCATGAAATTTTGCACACAGATAGATTATGACCTAGGTTAGAAAGTAGGCTACTTTTTTTTAAGAGTTGCCACCTGTTATAAATGTTTAATTTAATTAATACGCGGAAATGAGTGAACTGATTTGCATGGAAGTTTTCACACAGATAGCTAGGTTGAAAAATAGGCTACTTTTTTTAAGAGTTACCACCTGCTAAAAAAGTTTAATTAGATTAATACGCGGAAAATTCTGAACGGATTTGCATGAAATTTTGCAAGCAGATAGCTTATGACCTACAGTGGAAAATAGGCAAATTTTTTGGAAGAGTTGCCACCTGTTAAAAAAGTTTTAATTAAATTAATACGCGGAAATGACTGAACAAATTTGCATGACATTTCGCACAGAGATAGCTTATGACCTATGTTGGAAAATAGGCTACTATTTTAAGAGTTATCACGTATTAAGTTTAATTAAATTAGTACGCGTAAATGACAGAACTGATTTGCATGAAAGTTTGCACACAGATAGCTTATGACCTAGACTGGAAAATAGGCTACTTTTTTAAGAATTGCCACCTGTTTGAAAATGAAATTTTGCTCAAAGATGGTTTATGACCTGGATTGAAAAACAGGCTACTTCCTTAACCGGTTTTCCGATCAGAACGAAATTTAGTACACTTACTACGGATTTCGGAAGGATGGTCTTAGACTGAAAGTAAGTCCGATAACTAAAGGCCCCTCCCATACAAATTAGAAAATTCATATTACATACATATCTCTGGAAGTATTTGTGGGAGAGAACTGAAACTTGGTATAGTGATATCTATGTGAAATCAATGATGGCATTAATCGATTGATGTTTTAGTCAGTTAGTTAATTCGATTAAATTCAATCTGATTACAGTTAATCATGATTAATTTTAACCTGGCTGAACAGTTAATCGTGACCGCGATTAAAAAATTAATTTTTAATCATTAACTCTTAATTTGATCAAGTAGGTTTGGTGATTAATTAAGTTATGCTGGAATTTCCCTGTGCACACAAAGCAAGTTAATCCGGTATGGCTAAGTCGGGTTTCCTCATCCATCTAAGCAATTTCGTGTGCATTTTCATTAAGATATATACCAACAAACGTTTTACAAACTAGGTTTGTGAAAGTTCCCAGTTTATGTATTACTAATAACAATAATTATAATTTTTTTATATTATGTGCTTTTTATAAGCGTAAAACACAAAATAATTACTATAACTGGTGATTGGTTTCAAACTCGGACAAACTAGACAAATTAATCAGATTTTATTTTTAATTGGATTAACGATTAATGTTTTAAATTAATTAAACGTAATCGCAGCCAGCGATTAACGATTCAAAAAATGTTATCATTAATCGTACAGTTGATAACGACTAATTAATTTTAATCGTCGAACGCGATTAACATTTTAATCGTTAATCAGATTAACAGTTTTCCAACACTGTGTGAAATCATGTTCATATTCACGGAGAAAAATGGACGTTTTTGGAAAAGAGGCGTAGCACCTCCAATACTGACTGAAAGTTTCATATTGCATATCCCTTCAAATGTTTGGGGTAAAGTACTCAAGGTTGGTATGGAAATACATATGTATGTA